>NC_081567.1:37758562-37794740 GCF_022355385.1 Mustela nigripes
CCCCCCCCCCCCCCCCCCCCCCCCCCCCCCCCCCCCCCCCCCCCCCCCCCCCCCCCCCCCCCCCCCGGTTTGCTGTATTTCTGGAAGTAGGCTTTGCGCTAATAAATATTTAAGTCCCGTTGAATCTTCTCCCACCTGAAACTCTAAATTTACGGGGTGCACAGGAACTGCTAGATTAGCGAGGTCCCTGGGGGGTGCCGTCGGTCGTGTCTGACTCAGGGGTTTTCACTCTGGTCGTGAACTCAGGGTCATGACAGGTGCTGCTGGGGCAGCCTACTTAAGACTCTTCTTTTCCCTCCATCCCTCTCCCCCAGACTAAATCAATCAATCTTAAAAAAACAAAACAAAAAAAACCCCAACAACTCACATTCTGTGTTTTACTGAAACTAAAATGTCATTACACGTAAGATGCCTCTTGGAATCAGAAATACTGAAGTGTAAAAAACAAAAATTGCTAACTTACACATTTTTTGGAAAGTAAAAGTTAAAAATTGGAACCTAACTGTACCATTCAAAACTGTAAAAGGACATTTTGAACCATGTTTTCTACAGATTTGACCGGTACTTACCCATCACTGTTATAATAAAAACTTTTCCCTAAGGGTGAGTAACATATCTGATGCTTTCCTAGATAATTTTTAAAAAGATTTGTTTGTTTGTTTGTTTATTTATTTATTTATTTATTTATTTATTTATTGTGGGGCGGGGAGTGTGTGCGCGCACACGGTGGGCAGCAGAGGGAGAGGGAGAAAGAGTCGCAAGCAGACTCTGCCCCCAGGGAGGAACCCTACATGGGACTTAACCCCACAACCCTGAGACCACCACCTGAGCCAAAACCAGTCCGACTCTGAACTGACTCCAGCACCCAGGAATCCCTCAGATGACTTTTTTTTAATCTTGGGATTTTTCATGCGTTACTTTAGTTATTTAATTTATTCATCAAACTTACATTTTCTAAAATGTAGATTAAAGAATGGCAAACTCCTTTGCATCAAAGACCTTCACCACACTTTCAGATCTGCATCCGAATATGGCTAATCTGGTAAATTTTAATAATATAGCAGTTTGGTGATTCTCTAGAGAAACTTTATGTGGAATATTATATTACATCAACATTATTGGTTCATGTGACACATGCTTGTAATTGATGAGTATATAGCTACTCATTCCATCAGTATGACTTGATATTAGATACCCCTAAGCTTCTTAGATTTTATGCCAGCTAACTGAAAATTACTTTCTCTTTTGTCTAGAGTAGGACCTTGTAGATATGACTAGCATTTGTTCAAAATGATCAAGAGTTTAATTGTATTACTTTCATTAAATATTTAACAACAGCTCAAACTTAGCATTGTGAAATTAAAACATTTTTGCTCAGCAATATCTATTCTCTAATCAAACTATACATAACTTATAGACTTAAATACTTGCCACTATGTTCCTTTATATAACATAAAGGTACACAAAAGATGTATTTCTGAAATATTATGTGAAAACCCATTTTTTACTGAAGAGTTGTAGGGGAATTCAATCATTTCAAACATGTCAAGACACTTATGAGTCAAATAAAATCTAGGTGGAATCATCTTATGAGGTGAAGAACTGCCCCAAGCAGTCTGTTGTTTACATTTGGCATTTATGAATCAGATTTCTTAATATGGGCTATATTTATATGTAACCTTGATATGCAATTAAAGTTTATTAATGTTAAAAATAGGGGGCCCAAGTCTTTCTGATAGAGGCCCAGAAAAAAAAAAGTAAGTTATTAATTTCCTCTTCAGCTAAAAGCTTTGCTGAATATTTCCATTAAATTTTTCCCACAAAATTTGGTGAGATTGACATGCATATGGAATTTAAGAAATAACAGCAATATGTCTAAATGTAGTAAGATTTAATTAATACCTCGGCTAAAGATGTGATAGTCTTAAGAGCTTGAACATATTTTTTAAAAAGATTATTTATTTATTTATTTATTTATTTATTTGACAGACAGAGATCACAAGCAGGCAGAGAGGCAGGCAGAGAGAGAGGAGGAAGCAGGCTCCCTGCTGAGCAGAGAGCCCGATGCAGGGCTCGATCCCAGGACCCTGGGATCATGACCTGAGCCCAAGGCAGAGGCTTTAACCCCCTGAGCCACCCAGGCACCCCCGAACACACGGGCCCCAGCGCACACACACACACATATATATATATATTTTTTTTTTAAAGATTTATTTATTTGACAGACAGAAATCACAAGTAGGCAGAGAGGCAGGCAGAGAGAGAGAAAAAGGGAAGCAGGCTCCCTGCTGAGCAGAGATCCTGATGTGGGGCTTGATCCCCTGAGCCGAAGGCAGAGGCTTAACCCACTGAGCTACCCAGGCGCCCCAAGATCTAGGACTTTATTAAAAAAAAAAAAAAAAAGATCTAGGACTTTAGAGTTTAGATTTGTTGGGAGCGATGTACAAGTTTTGTTACAATCCAATTCATATTACTGTTTAGCATGTTTGGATTAAGAAGCTAAGCAATTTTATGTGGATTGTTAGAAAATCCTATATTAAAGAAAGCTCTGAAGACCATGGCAAATTAAATTGTATATGCATGTGCTTTGAATGAATTTAGTAAGAACTGATAGCATAGGGTGGTTACTGTGCTCCCCCTAGTGATTGAAAATAAAGTAGAAACATACTAAGTATTAAATGATTGTATATGTAATAACAGTTAATTGTCTTATTACTTTGTACTTTGCCTTGTAGAGTTGAACATTTATGAAGTTCTTTAGATGTGTATCTGGAGTAAATATATTTAAATGGCTCCTAGTCAAAAATGTTTGTTAGAGGCAGTAAAATATAACAAGTCCATGAAATTAAATTTACCATCTACATCTGTGTTTAATATTTGTCTTCTATAACCTTCTTGTTTTTCAGAAAATAATTGGTATAGTTATTGGGAAAACAGATGTCAAAGGCTTTCCAGACAGAAAAAGCTGAGTTCTATTTAACTCTTTGCTTCATTTTTCATCAAGTGTGGCTTATGACTACAACAAAGTGTATTCAAGGGATTGAGTTTCTCATTCCTGTTTAACTCCTTAATTAAGAGCAGTGTTCATTGCTCTGTTGTATGGTAAAGTACTCAATTTAAGGCTATATGTGTGTGGACCTTAAAATAATTTTTAATGACGTATAAGGCTGTTTGACCCTAGTAAGGACTCCACTGTTTATGATCACTTTCAGCCCAAGAGATAAAAATACACAACTAAATCTAAGACAAAAGATGTTAAGGAACAGGGTTTTCAAGCAGGGATATGTCATGGTAGAGGAGCTTGGAAGGAGAGAAGTACAGCAGCGGTATCAACCAGACAACCAGTGAGAAATTCATCTTCCATATGTGGAAAATACAGTTAACTCTGGCTTTAGTGGCTCTTTGAGTTGCTTGAACTGTATAAAAGTTTTAGGATGATGGAAACAATCCAAGACTAAAATTAGATTTTTAAAATCAAGTTTAAAAACAAGTTTTCAAACTTCTGTAGTTGACGCACAATGATAAGATATAAAAGGCCAAAACTAACATTGTAGTACCAATAGCTTTTAAACCGTCAGCACTACTTATGAAAGGTTACAGTATAAGTGCTTGAGGGAGTCAGAGTTGTATCAGTCAGACAATGATTTTGGCAGAAGACGTGAATTTTGTTTGAATTGCCTGAGTAGTTGTGACTCTGTTTTTTGTCTCATGGTGTAGTGATAGTACCTTAATTTTAATTTCATGTAATATTCCATTATTACATTTGATGTAAACATTTGTTTATGCCTTTACTTTACTTCATCATGATTAATTAGATCATAATTACCATTTGAATAGTTTGAGAAAGTCTATATATCTTTTTTCTAAACTCCGAAAGGAATAACTTAAAATACACAAATTAGGAAATTGTCAGTATTTGAAATGTTTGCTGAAATCCCATCAATGAAATAGAACTTTCACCTCACAGATTGTGCAAATAGATACATGGTTCCTGTGGTATTAGAGTATTTTTTATGATTATATGTACAGAACACCTTTTCTCGAGAAGATATCCTTACTGACTTAAAAAAAAAATTATACACATGTTAGTACATTTTCGCAAAACATTCAAACAGTGCAGAAGGGCATAGATTAGAAAAATGAAATTCTCAATTCAACCCCCAGCTCTGTCCAGCCTAGTCCCCTCCCCAAAGGCAAATGCTAATTACAGCTTGGTAGGTATCTATAATTTATATATGTATGTTAGGTTGTGTACTTTTTTAATTAATGAAGAACAAACAGTAAGGACATTTTTATTTTGGAAAAAAAAATGTACCTGCTGACCCCTAGTGGCTCCATGTACTAGCACACATTTATTTGTTTTGAAATAATTTATTTTTTAAAAAAGATTTTATTTATTTATTTGACAGAGATCACAAGTAGGCAGAGTGGCAGGCAGGGGCAGGGGGAATCAGGCTCCCTGCTGAGAAGATAGCCCTGTGCAGGGCTCAATCCCAGAACCCTGAGTCCATGACCTGAGCCAAAGGCAGGAGCTTAACTCACTGAACCACCCAGGCGCCCTGTTTTGAAATAGTTTAGATTTGAAGCATGACTTAAATTGAAACTGTAACAGAGAGAAATGGAGATCTAAATTAAAATCTGTATGGTTCAAGCTGTCATTTCTCTCCAAATATGCAGATAACTGGGGAAAGGGAACAGAGGGATCAATAGTGAGGTGAGTTATCTACTCTGGCAGCTAGGAGATTGACTCAAGCATGACTTATCTTAGAATTTATATTGCAATAATATTTTTACCATGTGTTTGAGTATGTTTGTTATCATAATCATATTTGTTCAAATCTAAGATAAAAGTTTTCATTTGCATTGGTTTCCCTTAGATATTGGATCAGAGAGATACACTTTCAGTTTCACCATTCGGGACTCACCAACGCATTTTGTCAATGTGACATCCTGGGGCAGCGAAGGTTATATCAGGTCACTTTCTGACAGCTTTAGGGTTGGAGAGTGCGGTAAGTCGGCATTGGTTCTTGAACTGTTTCTGTTACAGTATTATTCCCACATATTTGTGGGAAATACACTGAGGGAGTCAAAGTAAGACATCATTCATAATTCCTAAGAAACAAGTCGTGCATTAAGAGCATAACACAAGCCTTTAGCATTTTATTACTTGAAACATATAAAAGTGATAGTCATGTATTTTTACTAGGTAGCTTTACAATCTTTGGTTTATTTCAGATTACAGTTTTCATCAATTCCTGTTGTTGCTGTCACCATTTATCTTTCAGTAACCATAGTAAGGCTGCTAAGTAGCTTTTGATAAAAGAAAAATTTGAACTTTTAATAGGAGTTTAAGAAGCTCTACTTTCAACATAGCAAATCTTTGGCAACCTTTACCCATCCCAGGGTCCTTCTGTACAGTGTCATATAAAAAAAACCAGGGCTTTGAAAATGCATAGAGGTGGGTTCAGATCTTACTTCCAATATTTGTTTACATCATAACTTTGAGAAAATTGCTTAACCTCGTTGGGCCTCAGTAGTGAATGAGTACCCTGTAGATGCTGTGGGTCTTAAAGGAAGTAGTATGTGTGGTATAAAGTGTAAGTTGTTGTCCCTCAGTGGATGGCAGCGCTCGCCTCCTACAAGTAATGGGAAAGCACGATACCAGCTCCCTTTCCTGGGAGAAAAAAGAAGGGAAAGAGTAATGCACAGAATTAAACTACTCTCCAAAACTGTACAACTAGGCAAGCTATTACCCGTCTCCATCACTTAGCACTTACTCGTGTATTTATTACGTCATATTATGAAGTTGAAGGGTTATACATTATGTCTCTCTAACTGAATAATAAAGTACTTGAACATATGGATTGTGAAGGCAGAAAACTTTGTAAACTCCACAGGGCCCAGTACAATTAGAAACTTTCCTTGGAGGAATGCCAGTGCATTAGTTATATAGAGCTAAAGTTATATTTTGGTATTAAACTATAGGTTAATGGTTGTGAGGATGAATGAAGTAAGGGGTCTTTAAGCAGAAGGTTGACAATAATTATAAATTTAAATAGGACCGTGGTGTGTTGGTGTGAAAAGATTACAGATTTTTGATTCAGAACAACTGTAAGTCTAGCCCTACTGGTTTCTAGATATAAAACCTCCAGAAAGTTATTTAAGCTCTGTGAGCTTCAGTTTCTTCCATTCATAAAAAGGGGTTATCATGGAGTCGTTGTGTGAGGAATCAGCAAAACAGACACAAAAAGGTCCAACAAGACACTAAGAAAACAGAACCCCTAAAATGTTCTGTCATAAGCTGTTAAGTTGTGGAGCAGAAATCAGGATCCGAGTTGTGCTTGGCTCTTTAGCCCTGTGGCGATTGTTTCCAAAGGCAGCCATGAACTGGGTGAAGTTTATTTAAAGTCTATGTCCTATGGAAGGCCAGGTCGTAACCAGATTACAGTATGTTCAGTGTAACTAATCAATAAAACGATATTAGTGCAGGTCCTATGTAGGAGTTTAAACACAAAATGTAAGACATCTGGGATCATATTGATGGTTGTACCGCAGGATTCCTTCTCAATGACACAAGGAAAGGACTGCAAAGGGTATGCTACACTGACTCAGAAATTAGAAATAACATTGTAATGTTCGGTGTGATGTACACTTGTTTTTAGGTATCTAGTTACTTTTTTGTAATAGCGTCTTACTTTTCCTTCTGTTGCAGTGATAATCGAAAATCCCTTGATTCAAAGAAAGGAATTAGAAAGAGAAGAAAAATTCAGCCCTGCAACTCCCAGGTAAATAATCCAGCACAAAGCCCAGAGCCTTCGCGTTGGAGTGACTGCTGAGTGACTGCTGTTGTGTCTGTGTGTGACAGTAGCAGAGAGTTCACTGATGGTATATGTGTCAATTTGAAAATTAGGAGTTTTGTTATTCTTCAAACAATTTACGTTGATATAGGATTGCATGAAAACATGGCTGTTTTTAGTACTTTTATTCTCAATTTAGAGAAATTTGCCTCTAGTCACATTAAAGCAGAACAATGAGAAAGAAAGGTAAATCTTGGAAGTCCTATAGAGGTATCACGTCCAAGTAAAACTCTGCCTACACGCTTTCCTATCTTAGTTCAGGTTCACTGGAGACAGAGCCCAGAGGAAGATTTTTGTGCAAGTGGCCTGTTGAGGGAGCACTCTCTGGAGCAGCCTGTAAGGGTAATGTCAGGGGACAGCAGAGAGGCAGGTTCGGTAGGAGCTTGGCTCTGCCTGCCTGGCCCCAGAGGGAGCTCTGGAGCATGAGTGGCACCCTCTGAAAGGAAGGGACCGGGTGTTTGTGGCCTGGATTCACAAGTTACCCGTGGCACCCACTCCCCACCACTGGCATTTCTTCCTGAGGGCATCTCTCTAGAGCAAGGGGTTGCTGGTAAAGGGCTCTGAGTGGGCACAGCAGTCTCCACTACAGTAACAGCTGCACCCATTTTGACCCCTTCCCATCTACTGTTCTGATGTCCTAGCAGACCCCATGTCTCATTTCTGTGCAGCCGTGCAGACTCCACTCTGCAAACACCAAGGGCTCATTCTGCACTATCAGCTTTTGCACACTCCCTCCCTCTGTGCTGAACAGTCTTCTCATCTGCTTTGAATGTTTGCTCCTTCTCCTCATTGATGTGTCACCTTAAATGTCACCTCCTCGGGCTTTCTCCATTTTCTCTGTGTAGTGACCCTTGCAGTTCGTCACGAGGATGTCGCCCTGTCCTATTATCGTCAAGACCTCCTCTCTGAGATTATTTGATCAGTTGTGTGTCTGCCTCTCACACATGTGAACTCCATGACATCAAAGGTCTTGTCCATCTCTTGCACTACTGTATCCCCTGCGCCTAGACTAGGTTCTAGCACATACTAGCTCATGGTAGATATTGATGAAATGAATGGATAAATGAGTGGAGGGAGAGAGGAAGGAAGGGGGCAGTGAGGAACGTTCTTAGCAGAGGGAACAAACATGAAACCTCCTGGCCTTTTCCCGAAGAGTTAACAGTAGGTTGAATCATATGAAACTGTTGACATTTAACTGTTTTTGGTCTAAAACTGTCATTTTCATAATCTAGTAGTCTGATATGGCTGGGCTTTAAGGCAAGGGCAGTGGAAGGAGAAGCTTGAGAGAGAAGTGGAGACACTTCGCAGACAGCTTTGCCTGGCACACCAACTTCCTTCTTTGCCAGTGGCTAGCCCAGAAGGTCTTTGAGTTGGGGAATAGTATGTTCATATTTGTGGTTTAGGATAATCCCTTCAACAACCTGAGGGGGAAGGAAGCATAGGAGACAAGGCAGCAGTTTAGGTGAGAAGTGATGAGGGAAGCACTAACAAAATAGCAGGGTGGGGCACGGGAGGAGGGCCGGGATTCAAGGCTAGAAAGAGGCTCCCTGAGAGGACTTAGGAGTTGATTGGCTGGAGAGGGAAGAGCACCTTGATGGAGTTGAGTGTGTAAATACTGGGCGTCTGCCCCACAGAGAGCATCCCAGAAGGAAGTCGAGCACCGTCCTGTTGCAGGCAGGACAATCAGTGTCACGGAGACAGAAATGACGGGACACCCCCGCTCAGACATTTTGGAGGCCTTTTATACCCCTGTTTTACAGAGAGGAAAACTGAAGCTCAGAGTTTGGGGCTTGGTCAGAAACTAGTATGCTTAGAACTCGGGCACAAATTAGTCCTCAAAACATTTTCTTGATGAAAATACATTTTAAAGATTTTGTGTTTATTGGTTAGAGAGAGTGATTACATGCACAAGCAGGGGTAATGGCAGGCAGAGGGAGAAGCAGGGGAGCCCTACGTGGGGCTCAATCCTGGGACTCTGGGATCTTGACCTTAGCTGAAGGCCCACGCTTAACCTACTGAGCCTCCCAGGCCTCCCTTAATGAAATACATTTTTAAGTTAACATATAATATATTTAATAAAAATTAATATCCACTCTGGCTCTCTCCTCCACTGCAAGGGGGAAGAGTGGTGAGGAGGGGCATAAAATACATTTTAGACAAAGAAATATTTCACAACATTTTTCAGTGTTTCTCAGAGTAAAAAAGTATAAATTTTCTAAATACAAGAAATTACTGTTGGTTGTCTAAATTACAACCAAAAAGATAATTTAATGTGAATCTGGAAGTATTTTCCTATTAGAAGATCACTCGATATTAACTGTTTTTGTGTGTTTTTGCAAATTAGCAGCTGTAAGCTATTGCTCAGTGAGAATCACTCCACGGTAAAAGTTTGTTCCAGTTACCAAGTGGACACCAAGCTCCTTGCTCTGATATACTTACCTGTCAAGGAGTCTCATGATTTTTATTCACTGGGTGACATTGTTGCAAATGGATGCAGTCTGGATGGGAGGATTATTAACGTGCTTGCAGCAGTGCAGTCGGTAAGTTAAAGCCTCAAAAAGCCAACCTCTGTTTGGCGGGCACTTCTATCACTTCACTTCTGTTTGGAAAGTAATAACCAGGGGAATCACTTTTCTTGATCCATAGGAAGTTGAATTAAGGAAATGGTGGCACCTCTCACCACTGCCAGAGGAGCAGTTTATCTGGAAATGAGTAGCAAAATAAAATTGAATTTGAATGTTAAATGCATCGCACTCCTAAATGATCTACGAACTGTGAGAGCTTTGCATACTTTGGTGAGACAAAGACACAAATGGAAAGAGTAAATTCACGGACTTGAAGCTTTGCATGAAGTTTCTCAAGGGGACGTAGGTTGGAGGACTCTCGGAGTTCACTCAGTCTGTGCTCAGAGGTGTTCTGAGATGGAGGGTGGGCATACCCACTGTGTGGCTGGCGTGACCTTGTGCAGGCATTGTGGGGCCCTGGGGAACCTCTCAGGTTCACTGTCACCTCCCTTTTATGCAGTTGCCACAGTGAAACTCTGTTGGACAGGCTGGTCACTTGGCAGACATTCAGAGGTAGATCTCAAAAGTACAGTTTCGCACACACGAAAAAGTACATGGAGAAAATTAAAGGGGCAGGATCAGTTCCTCAACTCCTAGGGAGTGAGGATTGTCAGAGACCACATACACACATACGGAACGTTGTAGGTAATCGCTCATTGCTTTTATGTATTAAATGGTAGTGTTGATTCTTCCCGTTGACAGGCCTCTGACGGTGGAGGCCTCGATTGCTGTGTTGTCCACACTAGCCCCAGCCCAGCACAGTGCCTGCCACACAGTGACCATTCACTATAACTCAGGCTGGAGGAGTAAACTCCCTACGTGGCAGTCTTGAAAACTAGGAGAAATCACTTTCTGGGCTATTTAGTTAGCTTTAGTCTTACATAAAGGCCTGATATTATCTCAATTTCCCTGCAATTCTATACAATGCCATTATATTACAGTGTGGTAAGAATTTTCTAAACCTCGGTATAAGCAAAAGCCTGGGACAGCATTTTCCGCTTCCCCCGCCATGAGCTGGCACCTTCTTTTGTAGGAGGATGTTCCTTTTTCGTGTGTGTCTTTCTTCTACCATTTTATTTCCATCCCTCTTATATTTCCTTTTCTTCACATTTTTGTTTAGCCCTTTTTTTCTCTTCCTTCTCACCTCTCTCTTATCACTGTAGAATCCTTTTCATAGACTTCTCTTGTATGCCGTGATAAGTCGCTGTCCTTGCCTCTGACTTTCCTCCTAGGTCCTGCTCTTGTGCTGGCAGTGGCCAGTCTTCCTTCAGCTCCTTCTGCTGGAGCTCAGCTCTGTAGGAGATGTGGAGGCGACAGCATGGGGGGCAGCCTGCTGACCGTCTGTGCTTGCGCCAGCGTTACGTGGCTTGCAAAGGGACCTGCCCTTCCCTCTGAGAACTTGCTGGAGGGACAGAAGGGCCCCTGAGTTTACCTCCACTTCCACAATCCTCTTACCCCAGTGGGGTCAAGCTAGATGGTGTGTCAGCATGTCCCTCATTTGGTCTCCATCACCTCATCCCCGTGGAGGTAGTAAAGAAGGTGCTGCTCTCCTACCTGCGCCGGCAGGCTGAGGACGCGCAGGCCTGGGAAGACAGAGTTGTTTCGGTTGCGTGTACTCCACGCCAAGCTCTGTGCTGAGCCATGGGCGTCACAGATGTTGGATATATATTTTCCATCCTCAGACCACCTAGATGCCGCACGGGCTTATCGTGGAGCACTGTTTTTGACATGTTGAAAACACTCCACAGTCTGAACTCAAAGCACATGTTTCTGTGTCTCCCTTTAGTCAAAATGTGTAAACTTACAACGTCAGCTAAATATACCTACGTTAGAGATAGAAGATGCTTTTAAAACCTTCACATATATATATATATATATATATATATATATATATATATTAGTGTTTCTTGCTATTTTAATTCTTTTTTTAAAAGATTTTATTTATTTATTTGACAGACAGAGATCACAAGTAGGCAGAGAGGCAGGCAGAGAAAGAGGGAGAAGCAGGCTCCCTGCAGAGCAGAGAGCTTGATGTGGGGCTCGATCCCAGGACTCTGGGATCATGACCTGAGCTGAAGGCAGAGGCTTAATCCACTGAGCCACCCAGGCGCCCCTATTTTTAATTCTTTTAATTTGCTGTTTAAAGGGTAAATATTTGAATGTTTCCACCAATAAACATTTTTGTACCTCTACAACTGTAGGTGGAGAATAATGACTTCTTTCCATTTCTAAGGTTGGAGAGCCAAAACACTTTACAACTTCAGACCGGAGGAAAGGCCAGAGGTGTGAGGTGAAGCTCTATGATGAGACAGAGTCTTCTTTTGCAATGATATGGTAACCTCCCACATCTGTTCCAGACCGTAAAATCCCTGCTATTAGCACCGAGACAGAATATTTTTATTTTATGAGAAAGATGATGGATTTCATAGTAGGAGAGGAGTAACGATGGAGGAGAAGTAATTATTAAAAAGGAAACTGTGCTATTATATATTGAGTGCTACAGTCTGTGCTGTAAGATCACCTTAAAATGAGCTCTGTGGACAGCACGGGATTATTTGGACAGACTCCACTGTGACTGGTTCATTCCTGTCCTCTGCTTTATAGCAGTCAGTGATTCATTAGGTCCCATGGTAATAAACCAGCCGGATTCTGTGTGATTGCTTGGGTAGCGCCCTGGAATCAGGCCACAGGAAGGTGTTTTGTCCCCAGCTGTGCCCTCAAGCACCGCAGGGTAGAACATGGCGTTGCTCTGACTCTAGATGCCCGGGCACCAAAGAAAACACTGAGTTTGAAATAGGCCTTCAACCCGTCAAGTGCCCTGAACAGCTAGCCAGTGCGGGCCTCTGTTAATGGTCAGACAGAGTGGCTGTACAAGCTTCAGATTTGTAGTCCCTCAGTTCTACCAGCCTGTGATGACTGAAGTAATGAGGAAAGAAGGAGCTGAGGGGGCAGAAGTGGTCAAAGATGAGTAGTGTCCGGGGAAAGGACTTAACACGTGAACATGAAATGCCCTTTGTAATAGACAGTGAATCCTGCAAATCTCAGGGGATGCCAGTGTCCTTCACTGTCGCTTTGACAACCTGGTAGTTGTTAACTGCAGCCATTCAAACGTTCTGTTTTTGGCAAACAATGTGATCACTGCCGGGTTTTCTCTAATGTATTCATTTTTTTTTTTTACTTCCTTTTAAAAATATGCAGTTGGGATAATGAGTCTATCCTGGTTGCACAGAGCTGGGTGCCACGAGACACAGGTACGGTACCACAATGATTGCACTTGCTGTTTATCGTGTTTTATACCCCCTTTCACATAAAAGTTGTAAAATGGCTTTTTCCCCCCAAACAGTGATATTTGCCTCAGATGTAAGAATAAGTTTTGACAAATTTCGGAACTGCATGACGGCAACTGTAATCTCAAAAACCATTATTACGACTAATCCAGGTAACAGGCTATCTGCAATATTGTGTCCCTTTGGAAATGACTGTGTCACACATTTCAATGTTTGTGCAGTGTATTTAAGAATGAAAACAAGGGGGTCGCCTGGGTGGCTCAGTCAGTTGGGCATCTGACTCTGCCTAGAGTCATGGTCTCTGGGTTGTGGGATTGGCCCCAGTTGGGCCTGGAGTCTACTTAGGATTCTCCCCTCTCCTTCTCCCCCTCCCCGCTCACTTACATGTGCATGTCTACACACTCTTTCTCTAAAAAAAAAAAAAAAAGAAAGAAAACAATTCTTTGATTTCATTTGAATTAAAAGTGAAAGTTGCTTTATATGCTTTACATTTATATTTCTTTAGAGTTTTTTTTTTAGATTTTATTATTTGTCAGAGAGAGAGAGAGAGAGCACACAGGCAGGGGAATGGCAGGCAGAGGGAGAAGCGAGCTCCCTGCTGAGCAAGGAGCCTGATGTGGGACTTAATCCCAGGACCCTGGGATCATGACTGGAATTGAAGCAGACGGAAAACCAACTGAGCCCCCCAGGTGTTCCTTTACATTTATATTTCTTAAGCTTACAGTGAGCTATATCTTTGATGTCCTTACTAATGAAAAGAAATGTAAAAAACGAAACTCATTTTTACTTTATTTTTTTAAAAGATATTTATTTATTTATTTGAGAGACAGAAAGAAAGAGCATGAGCAGGGGGAAAGGGCAGAGGCAGAGGGAGAAGCTGAGTCCTGCTGAATACGGAGCCCAGCACAGGACTTGATCCCTGAAGCCTGGGATCATGACCTGACCTGAAGGCAGACTTTTAACCAACTGAGCCACCCAGGCACCCCCAGACTCATTTTTAAAGCAGCACTCTTGGTGATGATTCTGGAGAGATCAGTGTAATTGATTGGATCACCTAAATTATTGACTATTTAAGTTTTTTTAAAATTTATTTGTCAGAGAGAGAGAGCGCACAAGCAGGGGAGTGGCAGGCAGAGGCAGAGAGAAAAGCAGGCCACCCGCTGAGCAGGGAGCCTGATGCGGGACTCGATCCCAGGATCTTGGGATCATGACCAGAGCTGAAGGCAGTTGCCCAACCAACTGAACCACCCAGGTGCCCCAGTTATCGACTATTTTAAAAATAAATTCACTTTTACTATATTCAGATAACTTAGTACTAGAGCTCCAAGAACATACACGTCACATGATTAGTTTATCACATAACAAAACACCCAGAAGGCCCACTGGAGTGGTTGTTGAAAGAAGTTATAGCTTGTGTCAGCATGCAGTCCGGGGAGCAAGGTCTTGGGAGATGTGAGAAGTTGGTGCCCTCGAGTATCCTTGTGGTCCTCTGTACTATGGATAGAGAGGTGAGTCCAGCACCCTGGAAGAGTGCAGAATTCCCAGAGATGAAATGGTTCCTCCCAACTCAGGAAGCTGGGACTGCCGTAGTGGGTCACTTCTGGCAGTAGCACCCTCTGCTGGCTGCTAACAAAGCACCAACAGTGACTAGTACGGTATTGTACTGTACTGTATTGTATAGATTTTATTTATTTGATAGAGAGCGAGCGGATGGCCACGAGCAGGGGAGAGGGAGGAGCAGACTTTCCACTGAGCAAGGAGCCTGATATAGGACTTGATCCCAGGACCCTGAGATTATGACCTGGGCCAAAGGCAGATGCTTAACTGACTGATCCAGCCAGGTGCCCCTACAGTGACTGAGAATTACAAAGCAATTCTGTCTTTGACCAACCATTATCAGAATTTTTTCAAGTAGCAGCGCTGTTAGATTCGACATAAAATGATAAGACTGTGCTGCATACGTGTGCTGGACTTTGTGCGTCCTCCCGAACACCGTGTCCCTAAAGGTGGCATTGTGGAAGGTGACTTGACATGGATGTGCTGTGTTCAGGGCATTGGCCTGGGGGCCAGTGGCAAAACAAAAATATCTCTGCGTACATGAAGCTCACATTCTAGCAGGAGAGACACAGATGATAAATGGTAAAGATAACACATCTGTGAATTATGATACTGAAGGAGAAAAAGAGGAACAGGGTCAGCAGAGTCCAGGGCGGGTTGCACTTTACAGAGGGTGGTCAGGTAGGCCTCCTTGGGAAGGTGACATTTGAGCAAAGACGTGTTGAGACAATGGGGGGTTAACCACAGGAAAGAGCATGAGGCTGTTAGTACTGGAACAGCCAGTGCAAAGGCCCAGTGGTTGGCATGTGCCTGTGTGAGGGCAGAACAGCAAGGAGGCCAGTGTGGCTGGAGTATGTGGAGCACAGGCAGAAGGAGGAGTCAAGGTCAGAAGAGAAGACTGGGTATCAAGAAGGCCTTAAAGGCTAATGAAAGGATGTTGGCTTTTATTCTGTAGCAAAGGGTTTGGAACAGAGCAGTGACATTTTCTAAGCACTGAAAGGATCACTTTAGCTACTTTGTTATAAATTGATGATAAAGCAACCACAATCTATTCTCAACATTTAGGAGAAGAATGCTACTCTTCAATTCCTTTTTTTTAAGGGTGTACAATGGTTTATTATTTTTAATAACTTATTAACAGTTTTATAGTATTATATAGAGTACTGTCAATGATTTAAAAGTCCCCATCTTCTGAGTGTAAATTTGGCCTGGGATAATTTTTATTTATTTATTTATTTAAAAGATTTATTTATTTATTTATGAGACAGAGAGATCACAAGTAGACAGAGAGGCAGGCAGAGAGAGAGAGAAGCAGGCTCCCTACTGAGCAGAGAGCCCGACATGGGACTCGATCCCAGGACCCCGAGATCATGACCCGAGCCAAAGACAGCGGCTTAACCCACTAAGCCACCCCGGCACCCCGGCCTGGGATAATTTTTAAAAGCAAGTTAGATTCTAGGGGCACCTGGGTGGCTCAGTGCCTGCCTCTTTGCCTACTTGTGATATCTGTCTGTCAAATAAATAAATAAAATCTTTAAAAAAAAAAAAAGAAAGTTAGATTCTAAAAGTCTGTTGTGGGGGTGCCTGGGTGGCTCAGTGAGTTGAGCCTCTGCCTTCGGCTCAGTTCATGATCTCAGGGTCCTGGGATTGAGCCCCACATCGGGCTCTCTGCTTGTTGGGGAGCCTGCTTCCCTCTCTCTCTCTGCTGCTCTGCCTACTTGTGATATCTGTCTGTCAAGTAAATATATTTAAAAACAATAAAAGTCTGTTGGAAGTAGGATGATTGTGTCAATAACTCAGGGCTAAGTTAATGAAACATATTCAGTGGATATTGTCTGTTTGGTTCTGGACACAGCCTGAAAGGGAAGTGTCAAAGTGTTTGGGCAATGCCAACAGCAGTAGAGTAAGTGCCTGCTTCTCAGAGTGACAAAGGAGAGTGCTTACAAGTGTGCGTGAATTTTTATTTATTTATTTATTTATTTATTTATTTATTTATTTATTTATCTGACAGAGATCATAAGTAGGCAGAGAGGCAGGCGGGGTGGGGGGGAAGCAGGCTCCCTGCTGAGCAGAGAGCCCACAACTGTGCGTGAATTTTTTAAAAAAGTTTTTATTTATTTATTTGTTAGAGAAAGAGGGTGGAGAGAAAGGAAAAGCAGGGGGAGCAGCAGGCAGAGGGAGAAGCAGGCTCCCCGCTGAGCGGGAGCCTAATGTGGGACTCCATCCCAGGACCCCGGGATCATGGCCTGAGCCGAAGAAGAAAAAGAGGAACAGGGTCAGCAGAGTCCAGGGCGGGTTGCACTTTACAAAGAGTGTAAAGCTGAAGGCAGACGCCTAACTGACTGAGCCACCCAGGTGTCCCAGGGTGCGAGAATTTTAGCGTGCTTCTTTAAATCGGCCTTAATCTGTCGCTTCTTTGTCTGCACCCAACAAGTACAAAGTAAAAACCTCTAATGGCTTAAGCTTTCATCCTGGCTTCCCTTATGGCTTCCTCTGCCCTGAGAGTGTCCATCAGGCAGGCCTGGATAGCCCTGTCGTCAGGAGGGACCTTTACAGCAGTGCTTGAGGGAAGCCTGGCACTTTGATTTCCGTGGCTTCACTGCAGCGCCGGCTCCTGCCTGGTGTGCAGCGCTCCCGCCAGTGTTTCAGAAGCATCCGGTTGTTCATTCACCCATTAGTTTACCAATATCTGTCGAATGCCTTTTATTTGCTAAGTACTGAGATAACATGTGTCCTTCCTGGCACAAGGCAAGCCGTGATGGGTAGATGGCCAGGGACAGTTGCTGGAACTACAGAGCTGAAGAGGCAGCCCCTGCTCACGAGGGGCTTCGGTCTCGTTATGTGAAAGAACAGTGTTTAGACTCGGGGTTAAATGCAAGTGAGGAGGAAGCGCCTGCCTCTGCCCCAGGGGTCAGGGACCCAAGGGGCCAGGGGTCCAAGCAGGAGCATGTTTGTAGAATGTTGGAGTACGAGGGAAGGCTGAAAGGCCACTAAGTGTTGGAGGCTGAGGGGGCTTGAGGTTGAAGGATGTCAGAGTCACGTGGGGGTCCTTTTTCCAAATCACAATCTTGCCTGTGGACACACCCTCTGACTGTTCCTGAGAATACCTGTGTCCTGAGGCAAGCAGCAAGGCTTTCAAATACATTTAAATTTTTTTCTTCCTGCTTAAAAAAGAAATACATATAAAATTCAGAAAATATGTAATAGCAAAAAGGGAAAACAATAAGCCCCTATAATCTCACCATCTTATAAGAGAATTGTTTCTCTTCCAGTTTCTTTTGCATTCCTGTATTTATTTATGCCTTTTCAATTGAAAGGAAATTACACACAGCATTGTATAAGCTGCTCTTTAACAATACCTGCTGTGTGTCTCTTGGTTTAGTAGACTACTGTGTACATTGCTCATTGGCTGCATCATGTTCGATTTGACCGTGTTTTCATACATCTTCACTTTTACCATTAAAAATAATATTGGAGGGTGCCTAGGGTCTGACTCTTGATTTTGGCTCAGGTCTTAATCTCAGGATCATGAGGTCACGCCCTGCCTCTGGCTCCATGCTCAACGTGGAGTCTGCTTGAGATTCTCTAAATACATAAATACATAAATAAATTCATAAATAAATAAATAAATAAAATCTTGGGGTGTCTGGATGGCTCGGTCAGTTGAGCATCCAGCTCTCCGTTTCAGCTCAGGTCGTGATCAGGGTCCTTGGATGGAGCCCCATGTTGGGCTCTGCACTTAGTGGGGAGTCTGCTTGGGGCTCTCTTTCTCTCCCTCTGCCCCTCCCCTCTGCTTACATGTGTGCTCTCTCTCTCAAATAAAGAAATCTTTTAAAAAAATGTAATCAGTTGCTTTTCATTTATATTATGCATCTTATTTTTAAGATACCCCAGAAGCTAACATCCTGTTGAATTTTATAAGAGAAAATAAAGAAACAAATCCTCTGGATGCTGAAATGGACAGTTACTTGAGAGAATCCGTAAATTGTAAGTGACCTTTAAATTATTTTTTTGTCTCACATAGTAGAAGATACCATATTCTTATCCTGTAACTGCTATATTTCCACTTTCTAAAAGGCTATTTAAAACTTTTAGAAGTTTTGGGGCACCTGGGTGGCTCAGTCAGTTGGGCATTGATTCTTGGTTTTGGCTTCGGTTGTGATCTTGGGGTTGTAGGATTGGGCCCTGGGTGGCGCCCTGCTCAGTACGGAGTCTGCTCAGGATTCTCTGCTCCTCCCTCTGCCCCCACACGCTCTCACTCTCTCTGGGATAAATAAATAATTTTTAGAGGTTTCTATAACCTTTTTCCAATCTAATGGAAGTTAAAAAAAAATGAGCTGACTGCCTTTTTCTTACTGATTTTTTAAAAAAGATTTTATTTATTTGACAGAGAGAGAGAAATCACAAGTAGGCAGAGAGGCAGGCAGAGAGAGAGAGAGAGGGGAGGAAGCAGGCTCCCTGCAGAGCAAAGAGCCCCATGCGGGGCTTGATCCCAGGACCCTGGGATCATGACCTGAGCCAAAGTCGAGGCTTTAACCCACTGAGTCACCCAGGCGTCTCTTCTTACTGATTTTTAAGAATTATTTATATATTCTGGATATGAGTCCTTTGTCTCCTTTAAAGACTGCTGGCATCCCCCACGCTGAGGCTTGCCTTCCCACTCTTTTCATGGCATCTTCTGATGACCAGAAAGTCTCTATTGACATAAAATGAATTAAATTTATCATTCTTTCCCTTTTTTTGCTTATTATTTTTGGCTGTTATGTCCATTTATATAATCAGTCTTAATACAGCAAATGTAATAATTTTTCTGTTACTTAACTGAAGCTATTACATGTTCTCATTTTTTAAAAATTTCATTTATTTATTTGACAGAGAGAGACACAGCAAGAGAGGGAACACAAGCAAGGGGAGTGGGAGAAGGAGAAGCAGGTTTACCCCAGAGCGGGGAGCCTGATGCAGGGTTTGATCCCAGGACCTTGCAATCAGGACCTGAGCCAAAGGCAGACGCTTAATGACTGAGCCACCCAGGCAGCCCTAAACTTTATAGTTTTTCTATTTAGATATAATCCTTTGGAATTCTTAGAATATATAGAGAGCTGTGATAACTTCTTTTTATTTTCAGTAAATACAATAGTTGATGTCTACACAGTTGAGCAATTAAAGGTAAAAGCTTCGAAGAACGAAGGGAAGGCTGACCCTTTCTATGGCATTCTTTATGCTTACATTTCTATGCTGAATATTGATGATGACGCCATGACAGTAGTTCGACACCAATGGTGAGCAGCCCGTATTGTCAGCAAGCTGCTTCTTGTAAGAAATGAAGACCAACTATTGTTAGTAAATGTTAATCTCTATAAAAGTTAAAGCTGTTCTTTGGCATAACAGTTATTATGTATGCTATTTTTTATTTTGTTTTTATTTTTTCTAAGATTTTTATTTATTTATTTGACAGAGACAGATACAGTGAGAGGGAACACAAGCAGGGGGAGTGGGAGAGGGAGAAGCAGGCTTCCTTCTGAGGAAGGACTCTGGGATCATAACCTGAGCTGAAGGCAGGTGCTTAATGACTGAGCCACCCAGATGTCCCAGTTGTTATATATTTTAAATAATGTATAAATAAATAACCCATTCAAAGGTTACAGTTACTTTTCAAAGTAATATTTGATTTGCTGTGTTTCTGTAATCCTAAAATATGAAGATATAATGGTGCCAGAAACTTTTTTTTTGAAAGATTTTGTTTATTTATTACAGAGAGAGAGAGAGAGAGAGAGAGAGAGAAAGAGAGAGAGAGAGCATGAGCTGGGAGAGGGGGAAGGGCAGAAGTAGACTCCCTGCTGAGCAGGGACCTCCTGAGCCCAGGACCCTGGGATCATGACCTGAGTTGAAAGTAGAAGCATAACCGACTGAGCTCCCCAGACACCCCTGTTTCCGGAAAGTTTTAAGTGAGATGACAAACTGTTGTTTTATAATATATTAGAATATTATTTTGGTTACTGTGTCCTATAGCAATGCAAGGGACAGCATTTATTTATTTATTTTTTAAATTTTATTTATTTATTTGACAGACAGAGATCACGAGTAGGCAGAGATGCAGGCAGAGCGAGAGGAAGGGAAGCAGGCTCCCCACCGAGCAGAGAGCCTAATGTGATGCAGGGCTCCATCCCAGGACCCTGAGCCACCCAAGGGCCCCCAAGGGACAGCATTTAAAAACAACTATTTTGGAGTGCCTGGGTGGCTCAGTGGGTTAAAGCCTCTGCCTTCGGCTCGGGTCATGATTCCAGGGTCCTGGGATCGATCCCCGCATCGGGCTCTCTGCTCCACAGGGAGCCTGCTTCCTCCCCCCTCTCTCTCTGCCTACCTCTCTACCTACTTGTGATTTCTCTCTCTCTGTCAAATTAAAAAAAAAAAAATCTTAAAAAAAAAAACAACAAAAAAAAACCCCAACTATTTTCAGGGGCACCTGGGTGGCTCAGTGGGTTAAGCCTCTGCCTTTGGCTCAGATCCGTGATCTCAGGGTTCTGGGATCGAGCCCCACATCGGGCTCTCTGCTTAGTGGGGAGCCAGCTCCACTCCCACCCACCCCGCCTCTGCCTGCCTCTCTGCCTACTTGTGGTCTGTGTCTGTCAAATAAATAAATAAAATCTTTAAAAACAAACAGAACAAAAAGAAATTTCACCACATTGACCTGCAGTCGTGCATGTGTGTGTGTGTGGGGGGTTCTATAGGGTTTTATCACATGTGTGGGTTTGTGTATCTACCACCATAGTCAAGATACTGACCTGTGGATTTTGAAAATACTTTATGATTTGCTATTAAAATTGAAAAAGACCAAAGCGGAGGCTGCTGTATTTAGTTTAGTGTTTAGTTTTTGAAGAACATTTTTCAAAAACTTTTGAAAAACTTAATTGTCTCCCTAATTTCTTCCTATGTCTTTAATATTGATATCTGAGGAAAAGCATCTGAAATTTACCTTAAAAGTGATCTGAGCCTAGACAGGAAAGCACTATCTTCAGATCACACCCTCTAGTCTTTCTGTCCAAATTGGGTAAAGTAAGACCTGCCTCAAAACCTGGAATGACGTGTCATCACGGCTTAGAGAGAGAAGATTGCGTCACTAGCAGAACAAGAGCATTCTGGATGTGAACCTGACCCTCCCTAGGATTTTTCTGTTGAGGTCCCCGAGGCCTAACACAGAAGCATAGAGTGAGCCTTCATGGAACTTGGGTTTTCTGGGCACGAGACAGGATTCTTCCCTCAAAGCCCTGAGCTGGGGAGACCAGGCGGACCTACCCCTAGTAGGGAGGAATAGGACAGCACAGGATAGAGGTGTGGGGCTCCCGCTGTTTAGAGCTGGGAAGGGGTGAAGGAAAGGAGCCTTAGCAGGGGCAGGGTGGGAGGCAGGGCGGTAAAATGGGATTGATTGCACGTTGTGATGTTCCTTATTTCATGTATCTGTCTGGTATCCTGCGCCGTGCTGAATACTCTGAAGTTACTCTGACTTAGACTTTTTTTTTAAGATTTTACTTCTTTATTTGACAGAGAGAGAGATCAAAAGTAGGCAGAGAGAGGGGGAAGCAAGTTCCCCGCTGACTAGTGAGCCCGATGAGGGGCTCGATACCAGGATTCCGAGATCATGACCTGAGCCGAAGGCAGAGGCTTTAACCCACTGGGCCACCCACGCCCCCAATATAACTGATTACGACTTATAAAGGAGTGCGGTTCTTCTGCTGGAGATCAGGTTGGTCATTTATGGCCTTTACATTTTATCCTTGTCTCTGTTTCTTTTCAGCTCAGGCTGTGGTTATGTTGTAAATGAAGCATCCAGCACTTGTACTGCTTGCAACAAAAATTCTTTGGAATTTCGGTCTGTTTTTCTCAGCTTCCACTTGTTGATTGACCTCACGGACCACACAGGTACCCTCCAGGCCTGCAGTCTCACAGGACGGGTTGCTGAGGAGACTTTAGGCTGCACCGTAAGTGACAGAAAGGAAGACATGTTTTGAAATAATTCCAAAGTGAGTTCTCTTCCCCCCAAGTATAGGTTATTTCGGTGAACAGTTGGTAGAAATTAAGTCATTCATAAAGAGGTCTGGGAAAAAAAACTCAAGCCTGATTTAAACATGCGTTGTTTTCGTGAACAAATAATTGCATGTCGTATGTTCAGATGACAGCTGATACTGCTGTTGGGGACAGCGGCCGGGGCTGTTGACTGTGGGGCAGAAAGAAGATGTTTTCTATAGTCGAGTAACAGTGTGCGTGCAGAGCACATTAGAGATGCTGATGTGTTGAGGCAGAAGAAGGGTCTGGGGATGCTTCACCAGCCTGCTGGAGGAAGTCACCCCGTAGGGAGTCAGAACACACACAGTGCTGTCCTCCGTCAGGGCTGCAGCTGACACCTGGTGTGTGCACTCAATGACAGGCTCTTGGTTTTTCTATTAGTGCCAGCTCGTGTGGTTTGCGATTAGCCCCCAGCCCCACCAGTGTCAGGTTTTTAAGGGGAGTTTTCTGGGCTCAGCCACCTGACTGGTGTCAGAGATTCAGCTCGGAGACTTTCTGACCTTATCTCTTCCATGAAGACAACTGAGCTGAAATTACTAGAAGCAAAATTCCATTTTAGTGCACAAAGCCAGGTTTCACATTGTTAAGAGGAGTTATTTATACGGATTTGGAAATATTTGTCTGTTTTAACCAGGTGAATGAGTTTCTTGCAATGACGGATGAACAGAAAACAGCACTGAAGTGGCAATTTCTTCTGGAAAGAAGCAAAATTTATTTAAAAGTTAGTGTATTTTACAGTATTATATTATTCTATATATTCAAGTAATAAGAAAATCCTAGAGTATGACCTAATAAACTAGGGAATTTATTACTTTTAATAATGTCCATTCCCAGATATGCAGAAGACTCTGGCTAATGTGGGAACAATGCAAGTAATTAGGTGTTTGTTTGCTTGTTTCATGTACTATCAAGGGATTCCACATGACACCAAAAGAATAGACCAACATGGGCGTCTGGCTGACTCATTCGGTGGAGCATGTGACTCTTTAAAAAATTTTTTAAAGTTTAAAATTAATTAATTAATATATAATATTTGTTTCAGGGGTACACGTCTGTGATTCATCAGTCTTACGTAACCTGCAGTGCTCACCACAACACATGCCCTCCCCAATGTCCATCATCCAGTTAACCCTATCCCTCACCCCAACCTCCAGCAACCCTCAGGTAGCATGTAACTCTTGATCTCAAGGTCATGAGTTCAGGCCCCACCTCCGGTGTAGAGATTACTTAAAAATAAAATCTTGGGGGAAAAATAAAAAGAAATAGACCAACAAAGACAATATCTGTTATATTTTGTCCAAGGAGGACCCTGGGCTGTAGAGTCAAAGCTGGTACCCCACCCCTGTCCCGCCCATGGACCAGTGCTCCTCACCTCAGTGAGTAGCATCAGGTGGCACAGTCACATGTCTGGATGCAGGGGAGAGACAGGCTGGGTCTGAGTCCCAGTTCCACCACTCATCAGCCTCTGTGACCCTCTGGAGCTCTGTGATCCTGCATCTCTAGTCGGAGCCCCACTAACAACACTTCAGCGTGGGAGGGTCACAGAATCTTTCGGATCAAAGGTGTGAAAAGGAAGGAGACAAACTCCTTTGTTTTTGCAAATGCAGAAAATGGAATCCAGGAATGTTGCTACTTACATCAGGTCACAGGTGAAATGGGCTACAGCCTATGCTCTCTCTCCTCCTATCAGTCTCAAGAGAGTTGTATCTGTCGGGACTTACTGCACTAGAACGTGACACTGAGAATAATTTAAAACCTATTTATGAGCTGACATTCCATTAACCGTCAGCAGTGATGTCATCCCATGCCCATAGCCTCTAGAGAATCATGGTGTGTTCTTCCCAAGAGCGAGAGTGAGAAAGGCAAATGGCATCTTAGTATAATCACGAAAATAGTTGTGATCTCTTGGGTACTCTGCACAGTTTTGGGGAGCACTGTACCCACTCAGTGGGTACAGTGAGTGTCTCCACACTCAGCCCCTGGACAGCCTTCCGTCCCCCTCCTCCCAGGATAAAGCCTCCAGCACCTCCCAGGGTGGGTCTCCATGACCCTGAACTGCGCTTCTAGACCCGCTATGACTCCACTCCGTGAGAGGACATGGGTCCTGCCGGGGCTCGGGCACTTCCCATCCCTGATCCTCACTGTACCCGCTACAGCTAAGCCTCAGAAACCGCGGTGCCCACTTCCCAGCGCTGCTTTCCATGGGGCCTTAAGCACGTCTGAGCAGGTTGCAGACATGGAGTTACCCATGGACTCCCTGATATTCCTAGCACATTGCTTTGAGGCCTCTTTATTACTAGGCTGGAGGGGGATTGCAGGAACATACCGATCTCTTCCGCCATTAGCGTGGATCACTCTGCGTACTGTGTGTCCCGGAGCGGAGTACGCTCAGATCTCTGAACAACTTCGCTTCCCTCCAGACAAGAGGTGCCAGTGCTAATGAGTTTGATCAGTTTAAATCCATGGCAGGTTCCTTATAGTTTCCCTAACTTGATCTAAACGTAACAAGAAAGTGCTCTCAAAAAGGGGGACATTGTACCTTTCCAAAGGACTTGTTTAAAGGTGTTTAAGTCAGATTGAATAGATTTTAAGCATATATAAAAGGATTCTATCACAAAATAAAGATCATGTTAATCTACACTTTCAGTTGTTTATTTTTTATAGAATTTAAAAATATATTTTATTTATTTACTTGACACAGAGAGAGAGACCAGAAGCAGGAGGAGCAGCAGAGGCAGAGGGAGAAGCAAGAAGCCTGACACAGACTCGATCCTAGGACCCTGTGATTGCAGCCTGAACCAAAGGCAGACGCTTAACTGACTGAGCCACACAGGCATCCAACAATTTCAATTATTTTAAATCAGTTAAAATAGAACATGTGATTTAAAAAGTAGGAACTCATGTTGTTCTGCTAATATGACAAAAACCAAAGTATTGCTATAGGGATGGGCCATTTTGTATATTTATCATATTTCAATTAAAAACAATGGCTACTGGGGCACCAGTAGTTTAGTCTGTGAAGCGTCTGCCTTCGGCTCAGGTCATGATCTCAGGGTCCTGGGATCGAGTCCCACATTGGGCTCTCTGCTCAGCGGGGAGTCTGCTTCTCCCTCTGCCTTTGTCTCTCCTCCCTGCTCATGCTCTCTGTCTCAAAGAAATAAAATCCTTTAAAAACAAACAAAAAAAACAATGGCTACTTAAAATGGTTCAGTTGGAGGGGTTTCAAAGCAATGTATTTTAGTATCTTTTTTAAATGATTGACTTATTTATTAGAGAGAACATGAGTAGGGGGAGTGGCGGAGGGAGAGACAGAATCTCAAGAAGACTCCCCTCTGAGTGGAGCTCAAGGCTTCTAGGACCCTGAGATCATGACCTGAGCTGAAACCAAGAGCCTGATGATGCTCAACCAACTGAGCCACCCAGGCGCCCTGGTATTTAATGTTTTAAAACACATGGTGATATAAACACAGGTCCTTGTAAGTCTGATATTAGTGTCAAAGAATGATTTCTGAAAAGAGTAAAACCATGACTCACACAAAAATACAATGAATGTCAAAGATTTAATTCATTAATCAGTGAAGCAACTAGAAAGGGGTTCTTAAAAAACAAATTTAAAAAGATTTGAAAGAGTAGATGCAGAGGCTGACAGCAGTGCTGAACTGGGGCTCTCTGTAGATAGCAAAACCCGCCTCTTCCCCGGGGAGAGCTGACTGTGTCTTAACGCAGACAGGATTCCTTTGGATTTCCCTGAGTAGGGGACCAGGACAGGGGCAGAGCCCTGCAGACTGAGGTCACCCTGACTGTAGAGGTGGGGGTGCTCCACTGAAAGACGTACACTATCCTTACCGCCCACCTCGGCCTTTCCGTGTTTCCTGACATTCATCTGTGTTTTCCTGTTAGTCTTTGAAACTATCATGGCCAACTAACATGTCCTTCCACTCTGTATTAAATGAAACATCGGTGAAAGTGCTTTGTTAAATGTCAAGAATAAGACATTGTTCTTAACAAACTGCATTATCACATCCCCAGAGCCTATCAGACTTAGGTGACTACCACAGGTTAACCCTCACAGCTGCTAGTTTGAACACATTTTATTTTTACATTTAAGTCATCTCTATATCCAATGTGGGACTTGAACTCATGACTGGGAGAGTGAGAGTGACATGGTCTTCCAACGGAGCCTAGGCCAGCGTCCCCTTGAACACACTTTATACCCTTCCTTGGTATCTGTTGGATTTGAAACTTCAACTTCCCTACCAAAGAGAAATGTCATGAGAAAAATAACAGATTTTTACAAAATTACCGTCAGGAGCCAGATATGTCATTTCCCTCCCAAACTCCCCCAATGTGAACTCTCTCCCTCGTCTTACAGGGGTCACTAGAATTGACACTCACACCTGCAGAACAGCTCGTCGTAGCTCGTCGTGGTTCTCTCCTGCATTCTCTGCTGCCAGTCACTGGTTTTCAACTTTATATACATAGTGATTTTTAAAATTAACTCCTTGTCTCTCTCTTTTCTCCCTACAGTTTTTTTCATCACACAGAGCGAGGGGCGGATTGAGACTTAGTGTGCTCTCATGTAAGCTGGCAGACCCTGTTGAGGCAAGTAGGAGCTTGTCTGGGCAAGGAAAATTTTAAAACAAGATACTTTAAACTCTGGACAAGAATATGAGTTTCCATTCTCTTGAGAGTGGAAATAGTTTTGAAAACTATGGATAAAATTGTATTTTGTTCAAAGGTGGTAAAAATGTTTCTATAAATTGTTATTATGTATCCTTCTGGAGCTGGTTAGGGGGTAAGTCTTAAAATCTCTCATCCACCCCAGCTTCTTTCTTAGAAGGCCTTTTGGCTGATTTTGCCCTTTCTTCCCAAGTTGGAAAATGTGTGCAGGAATTAATAAACATGTTCAATCTTCCCCCACAGATATCAGTGATTTCTTAAGCCCATTTCCTCTTTGTCTTACTTCCCTGGGGAAAGATCAGAACCTCCTAGAATGACCTTCCTGGAGCTTGGTGGTGGCTGAGACTGCCTTCCAGGAACTGCTGGGACACAGGCAAGGGCCTCTTGGCGGCTCAGGGTGGGAACAGCGGAAGCCCAAGGCCGCAGGCAGTGCTGGGCAGCAGCTTTGAACCCTGAAGAGCTCTGAGCTTTGCCTTCTCTGATGACACATGTGGCGGCCCAGCACTTGTGAAGACTGGCTGCCATAGGGGTGAGATGTGTGAGTCTGAATCACCTGGGAGGAGACCAGCCTCAAAAGATCTCAGAGTGGCGCCAGTCTGGGACCTGGAAGGGCAGGGCTGCTCCAACAGGACGCCGGCCCCAGCCTCCCTGCACCACATGGGTCCTGGCTGTACCCCGGAGCACTGTGTCAGCCCCACACTGTGGTTTACCAGCACAGTCACTGCTGGCCCACAGTCTGGGTGGTTTGGTGTTTCCAGCACCCACCACAGGAGAAAAGAACAAAAAGTAAGTATCTGAAACTTTTTCACAAAGCTGGTGTTGGGAGATAAATGTGTCAGCAGTGTTGTCTCTGGCTTTTAACATCGGCAGCTGTGTCAGAGGGGCATGAGTGGACCCTAGTGTGTCCAGATTGTGGTAATGAGGCAAGGCACGACTTGACCTAGATGTGCAGATGGGGGTGCGCCCCATGAAGAGCTTCCTTTCCCCCTCCCCTGGGGCAGGGTATGCGTGTGCTAAGCAAGGTGACTCCAGAAGAGAAGGAAGGTGGCAGAGTGGTGGAGCGGGAGGAGAGAGGCTGCGGAGGAGAGAGAAGTGGGGACCTGCCTGGTCGTCACATTCACACTCTCTGCTGATTAAGCAAGAGCTGGTGTCCAAGAGCAGAGGAGACCAGGGAGGACAGCTGGCCCGGGTGGTGTGTCAGGAATGGCTATGCCAGACCTCCTGGTGCCCTGACCTCTGCCAGCAGGTCCCAATGCACCAATGCCTGGACCACAGGTGTTGGTACCAGCTGTGTGGGCTCCTGCCATCTGGGGGCCTCTGTTGCCCAATGGCCTCAGCAGCATAATACAGATGCCTAATATAGGCATTCTCAGATTAGGCTTTTATGTCATACCCAGTGTTCCGCAGCCACAGCTATGGGCCCTAGCAGTGCCGTGAAGGGCTCTGAACAGCCTCTTCACTGCTACCTTGGTGACATCTCAGTCCACCAGCATTTAACCAAGGAAACCCCATGCGCGTACCTGGAGGGGCCCCCCGATTTCTGATTTCATCTGACAGCATAGGAATCTACAAGGCTAGGTGTCAGGCCACACTGAATCCAAGGGGCTTCCCGAGATTAACTTACACATATATGAAATGAAGATGACAGATGGTTGATTTCTAAAATCTGGCTGTAGATTAGCCAGAATTCATGCACTCAGAGGCAATAAAGAAAGAAGCCTACCGTTCCATCACTACAAACTCTGCGAGTCCCTGTCCAGCAGCTCCGCTTGCTGCTGCCCTCCAGGAGCTGCTTTTCCTGTCCTGGCACCTTCCCATCTGCAGGTTTGCTTTGCTTTATGTAAAGAGTGTGCTGACTGGATGATTCTTCCTAATCTACTCGTGGTTGCTTTTGGTAAGGTTCTCCTTTCCTAATTTTGCTGTGCACATGGCAGAATATGTGATACGCTTCACATAAAATTGATTATTTTACCATTTTTAGGTGTACAATTGAATGGCCTTAAATACATTCACAGTGTTGTGCGACCATCACCATATCCATTGCCAGAACTTTTTCATCTTCCCAAACTGACACTCTCTCCCCGTTAGACAATCGCTCTCTATTTCCGCTTCTCCAGTCCCTGCTAACCTCTGAGCTGCTTCATGTCCATGAGCTTGATGACTCTGCGTACTTCATGCGAGACATGACCTTCTGTGGTGGCTTCTTTCTCTGGCATGATGTGTTTGACTGTGAGCCTACGGTCATACGCAGCCTGCCCACACAACCACCTCTATTTCAACTCCTGCAGCTGGGCCTTCAGGTCCCATCTGTAACATGGGGAAACTAACAGTCCTTGTATAAACTGAGTATGGGGGGTGTCTGGGTGGCTCAGTCAGTTAAGCATCTGCCTTTGGCTCAGGTCATGATCCCAGTCCCAGGATCGAGCCCCGTGTGGGGTGCCCTGCTCAGTGGGGAGTCTGTTTCTCCCTTGCTCCTCCCCCTGCTTGTGCTCTGTCAAATAAATAAAATCTTCCAAAAAATAATAAAATCATAAATTGGGTGCTGTAAGTGTCTATTACAGTATCTATCCCATGAAAAGCACCCAATTATGTTAGCTATTCATGTAATTATAGCAACTTAATGTCCAGAACTTGGAAATTAAGTTGGAAATGACTTTTGGGACTTCGTCAAGATCAAAAACTACTGCACAGTAAAGGGAACAGTCAACAAAACAAAGAGGCAACCCACGGAATGGGAGAAGATATTCGCAAACAACACTACAAAGGGCTGATATCCAGGATCTGTGAAGCTTAAACAACCTGCTTCCAGGATGGTCTTTGGTTCTGAGCTTCCATCTGTGGGTCTCCTTTTGTAAACAGGGATAACAATGCCAGCTTCTCTTGGTGACTGTCAAGACTGAGCACATGCATGTATGTCAGGGGCGTAGACTCACATGCCCGGGACATGATCAGGGAGTGTGTCACGGTAAATGCTGAAGGAGAGCAGCTTCACTGCCAGTTTCATATCTGGCAACAGTTTTGTCATGTGAATCCTATTCTGTTTTGTAGTTTGATTTTTTTTTCTATAGTTGATTTTTTTTTTTTTTTTTAAGTAGACTCCACGCCCAAGGTGTGGCTTGAACTCATGACCTCAAGATTAAGAGTTGCATGCTCGGGGCCCCTTGGTGGCTCAGTCAGTTGAGTGTCCGACTCCTGGTTTTGGATCAGGTCATGATCTCAGGATCTTGAGATCAAGGCCTGCGTTGGGCTCAGCGCTCAGCACAGGGTCTTCTTGAGATTCTCTCTCCCTCTTCCCCCACAGCTCTCCCCCATGCTCTCCCATATGGTCTCTCTCTCTTGCTCAATAAATAAATAAGTCTCGGGGTTAAAAAAAAGTGTTCTGTGTTCTACCAACTGGGCCAGCCAGGCACCCCTATACGTGAGTTATAGTTACAATTACTCTTTCCCTTTAAAATATATGAGAGCTTTTAGCATATTTGAATTTATCATATTGAAAAGAAATATAAAACTTATCTGAAATCAAGGGTACTACACCAACATTAGTACCACAGATGTGCCCAATAGTCTCATCAAAACAATAACTAAGTACAAAAATATTGAAAGATGTTAGCTTCACTATTAATGAAAGAAATGCAAATCAAAATGACCACAGCCATAGGGAAGCCTGGGTGGCTCAGGTTGTTTAAGCGTCTGATTCTTGGTTTCGGCTCAGGTCCTGATGTCAGGGTTGTGACACGGAGCCCTGTCTGGCCCCAGGCTCAGCGGGGAGCCTGCTTGAGAGTCTCTCCCTCTCCCTACACCCCTTCTCACCCCCATGCTCTCTTTCTCTCTAAAAATAAATAAATCTTTTAAAAAAGTGATTATAGCCATGATACCAGCATTGGGTAGGGTGTGCATAAAAAGGTATTTTTACACACTCATGTCAAGTACAAATTTGTGTGTCACTTTCCCATGGCAAATTGGCAAAATATTTATTTATTTATTTAAGATTTTATTTATTTATTTATTTAAGATTTTATTTATTTATTTGACAGAGATCACAAGTAGGCAGAGAGGCAGGCAGAGAGAGGGGGAAGCAGGCTCCACACAGAGCAGAGAGCCCGATACGGGGCTCGATCCCAGGACCCCGAGATCATGACCTGAACCAAAGGCAGAGGCTTAACCCACTGAGCCACCCAGGTGCCCCACAAATACATAATTTAAAGTGCAGACCATTTAACCGATTTCACATCTATGCCTTTCCCTAGGGAAGTAAACAAACGTCACATAATGTAAGTGGAAGAAGTCCCTTATGTCACTGTTTCTGACAGGACAACATTTGAAAGTTGTGCGGCCTGTAGGGGAATGTTGGGCCCTACCCAGGTCCCCTGACCCTGCAGGCACACACCCATCCCTCAGCTTCTCTGAGGGGGACAGTTACCTAGGAGAAGTTATGGGAGGGGTGGGGAGCAGATGTCGACAGTGACTTCCCCTTGGGATGGTCAGTGGACTGAAGCTCATCTCTAGCTCTGAGACCACCACACTTTCTCCATTGGCTCTCTGCCCTTTCTGCTTCCTCTGCACTTTTCTCCTGAGAGTGTTCCCTCAGTAAACCATCTGGATAAGAACCCCACCTTGGCTTGGCCTCTGGGGCACTCCATCTAGGACACAGTGAGTATAGTGAGTATAGTATACTCACTTTTTGTAAAAGCCCAGTGAACATTAAAGAAGAGTGCAGAAGGGGCGCCTGGGTGCCTCTGCCTTTGGCTCAGGTCATGATTCCAGGGTCCTGGGATTGAGCCCAAATCGGGCTCTCTGCTCAGCGGGAAGCCAGCTTCCTCCTCCTCCTCCCTCTCTCTCTCTGCCTTCCTCTCTGCCTGTCAAAAACCTTAAAAAAAAAAAGTGCAGAAGAACACGTGAAGCCATACAGTCTACATGAACTAATATATTATGGAATTTTTTTCTTAAGTGTGGTAATAGTATTGTATCTGTATAGGAGAACGTTCTTATCCTTAGGAGATCATACTGGAAGGGTCAAGTGTTTCTGCAACTCATGTCCAGTTTTCCAGCCCAAGTGTGTTCAGGCGTATCTGTATGTGGAGAGAGACCGAGTGTGAAGTGAGAGAGAAGAAACATAACCAATGTTAAGAATTACTGAATTGAATTACTGAATCAAATTAACAATTACTGAATCAAGAGAGAAGAAACATAACCAATGTTAACAATTACTGAAAGTGCATGGAGTTCACTGTATTAGTCTTTCAACTTCTTGAGAGGTTCAAATTTATTCAGAATAAAAAGTGGGGGGAAAATGTGGCTCCTGGGCGCTAGGATTACTGTGATTTTTAGCAAGATTAGGAATTGTGGGAATTGGTGTCTCTGATTTTTGTTCTTGAAGCCAAGGACTTTGTGTGCTACACCCACAATGCTGTTGTCACCTGTTTGTGCCAAAGCTCGTGCCACCACCGTGGAGAACACTGAGCTACATAGGAGCTGGTTTGTACTGCCCAAGGGCCTGCTGTGAACCAGCTCCTGCCTCACACCTTTTGGCTCGCTCTAAAGTCCGTCAGCTTAGTGGACTCGTCTCAGCTGGACCTCGTGTCTACTGGTTAGACGAATACATGCTCAGTTATGGGCACCCTTCAGCCTGCTCTTCTGCCGCAGGGAATGTAGCCCAGTGCAGTAATTACAGATATGCGGATTCTACTAGCAAATGACTAGAATTGCCAGCGATGGAGGAGTGATTTCAGAATCTTGCAGTCACTGAAAACAGTGCAGCAGCAATGTGCCAACTGCCACAGAGTCACAAGACACTGTGAGGAAAGGTTAGGAAATTGAGTTATGGGCAGATCTTCTAAGAATTGCAATTACAACCACAGATTTGGAAGAAGGTACATTAACTGCTTCACTTTGGCTGTGTCTGGGTGAATGGAATTTTGGGTGTTTTTGCTTATTCATACTCTTGAACTCCTCTGTAATAAACATAGTGCTTAGGCAATTAAAATAAGAAACTTGATTAGAAGATAAAACAAGTTAAGGTCGGATGACATCTAATAAACAGGTCCAATCCTGGCATTTCTTCACAATAAATTATAAATTAGATGTGGGGGTTGCCTAATACTTACATGTTTGAATCTTATGTATTTACCTGCAGGATACAGCCTGCATTGTCATCAAGACTTCATGTTCTGCTCTTAAGAAAGCTAGTTTGTAACTTGGTTCTTTCCCTCAGCTGAGTACCCAGAAAGCCAGGCTAGCTAGTCACTAAATCTACATGTTCATGTTTAACAGGGATGGTAGTAATAACAAACTCCCAGCTTTGGTAAGGTTAAATAATACATGGAACGCTCTTGACCCAGTGCCTAGCAGTACAAAGGGCTCAGTAAATGTGACCAGTTATTAAATTAGATGTCCTTAGCTTTCTGTGAGGGGACTGCAGATGTCTTCCGTTTAGATCTCCAGCAGGAGCCCCTGCCTGAAGGATACCACAGTACCACGGGCACTATGCATCCTGCCAAGACTTTTTGTCCACGGAGAGCAGATAGGAACAAAAGTAGCTCTCCAGGGCCATTCAGCTTCCTCATCTCTGCTTGGAGGTAGAGGTGCTGATTAACTCTGTTAATAGAGCACAGTGCTCTAGAGGCCAAAGGTCAATGACCAAGGTTTGAACCCCTTAGTGAGGAAGTGTGCCTCTTAGCCATTAATGAAGCGGTAAAAGTAAACTTTCAGGCCAAATAAAAGAAAGCATTTTTATTTGGAAAACAATCATTTCAAAATTATCTCCCAAACTCATAATATTACAGGACATGGTATAAATGAGTGAGGTTGCCATTAATCATTTATTAAATACAGTTTTAAATTGTGTGGAGTAGTGTTTATCCACATTTCCAAAAGAAGCACTTAGGAGTGCTGGAGATTAATTCTGCTAATTAATACAGTGGGCTTGGCATGGGCAAGTGATGTGGAATTATTTATTTTTACAAATTACCTCTTGATGATTATCATGATCAATTAAGGATACGTGATTTTCAAAATATTTTGCATTTTAAAAAAAAGATACTTATTTATTTATTTGACAGATCAGAAGTAGGCAAAGAGGCAGGCAGGCAGAGAGAGAGGAGGAAGCAGGCTCCCCACTAAGCAGAGAGCCTGATGCGGGGCTCGATCCCGGGACCCTGGGATCATGACCTGAGTCGATGGCAGAGGCTTTAACCCACTAAGCCACCCAGGTGCCCCTTGCATATTTTTAAAAAAGATTTTATTTATTTATTTGACAGAGAGAGAGATCACAAGTAGGCAGAGAGGGAGGGTAAAGCAGGCTCCCCGCTGAGGGGCCAACCTGATTCGGGGCTCGACCCCAGGACCCTGAGGACCTGAGCCAAAGGCAGAGGCTTAACCCTTTGAGTCACCCAGGCGCCCCTCTTTTGCATATTTTAAGTTTTGAATTACTGATCTCAGAATGTCTCAATGAAAAGTCTTTTCTTAAAAAACTTTTTTTTTAAAGATTTGTATTTATTTGAGAGATAAAGGATGAGCCAGGAGGAAGGGCAGAGGGGAAAAGTAGAGCTCTCGTTGAGCAGGGAGCTTGACTTGGGGGCTCAATCCCAGGATCTAGGGATCATGACCTGAGAGGAAGACAGATGCTTAAGGGACTGAGCCACCCAGGCACCCCCCCCCCAAATGAAAAGTCTTATCCACTCCAGTTTTAGGAAGGAAAGTCTTAACATTAGGTTTGATAAATTCTCTGCTTTGGAAGCATTACAAAAACTTAATTTGGTGGTTTCTTAAAATTCTCAATCTTCTTTCCATTTCTGGCCCAGCTTTTCTAGATCACATTTTCCTTTAAGGGTCCATTTTCCTTAAGTCATAACAATCCAATTAAATCATATTTAAGAATTAGTTTCTTCTTAAAGGATTGTCCCATTTAATAACCTCTGCTTGCTTCTGTCCAGCTCCCTTCTCTCCTGAAACTTAGTAAGTCAGGGCGCTTTGCACAGACTCAGTACTCTGGCTTTTCCACCTTAAATCTCATACTAACGACCCCGTGTATGCCAGCCTGGATCTCATCGTTTTCTTTCACGGGTCCGACTCCCTTCGGGGTCCCGGTCAAGATAATATCTCCTTCTTCCAAGGTCATTATCTTAGAAACGTAGCTGATGATGTAGGGGATGGAAAAGATCATGGAGGCTGTCTCACCCTCCTGCCTGAGTTCGCCATTGACCCTGAGCCAGAGCTTCAGGTTGTGAGGGTCCGGGATCCTCTCCTTGGGCACGAACGCGCTGACCGGACAGGAGGCCGTGAAGCTCTTGGCCAGCGTCCAGGGCAAGCCCTTCTTCTTGCACTCGTCCTGCACGTCTCTGGCGGTCATGTCCAGACACAGGGCATAGCCGGCCACGTAGTCCATGGCCGCGGCCTCGGGGACGGCGCGGCTGCGCCTGCCCATCACGACGCCCAGCTCGAGCTCGTGGTGCAGGTTGCTGCTGTAGGGCGGCATGAGAATGGCCGAGCCGTCGGGCACGTAGGCAGTGGACGGCTTGAGGAAGAGCAGCGGCTCGCTCGGCAAGGCGCTCTGCATCTCCTTGGCGTGGTCCGCGTAGTTCCTGCCCACGCACACGATGTTCTTCCCCCACTCCCAGAAGCGGGACAGCGGCCTGGGCGCCGCCATGGCTCCGCCGGGCGTCCCTGGAGGTCACGTGACCCGCCGGGCCCGGTCACCTGACGCCGACGGCGCCCCGGAAAGAACGAACTACCTCACAGCGCTGTCCTGTCCGCGACGGCCCGTGCAGCTCTGCGCTCTACCGGGTGCTCAACAGTCGCGGCGCCTCAACTCCTGGGAGCCGCTGTCCAGTAGCTGCCTCAGGGCACGGGCCTGGTCCCTGGAGAGCGGCGGAAGCACTGACGCTGCCCTTCGGCCGCGGCCGCCGCAGGTAGCTCCAGGCGCCCCGCCCGCACTCGGGTCCGCGGAGGCCCGGCCGGCAGCGGGCACGGGTTTGGACGCGGGCGCTGATTGGCCGAGGTCTGGGGCGGGGGCGCTAGGCGTGCGCTGGTTGGCTGGGGGGCGGGGCGGCGGGTGCCGATTGGCCGCGGCGCCCCTCCGGCGTGTGCGGCCGGCCCGCCCCTCGCGCCGCCGCCGCTGCCGCCGCCGCCGCCGCCGCCGCCGCCGCCGCCGCCGCCCCGCCGTCCCGGGTCATGG
>NC_081567.1:37795140-37800852 GCF_022355385.1 Mustela nigripes
GGCGCCGGCAGCGGCGCGGAGGGGCGCGCCTGACAGGCGCCGGGTGCGCGGGGCCCGGCCTGCGGGGGGCCCGCCCGCGTCGTGACCCGGTGGCGGCGGTTGGACCGCGCCCCCGCGAAGGGTCCGGCGGCGCTGTGGGCGGTCGGGAGTCGCTGGGCCGCCGCGGGCTGACGCTGTTTTCTGTCGACACAGGCTTGTAACCCTCGCCGGCGTCCGGGCGCGCGGGTTGGGGTCGAGGAAAGGCCCCGCGGCACTTGAGTCAGACTTGGCGGGGCTGAAGACAGTGGGGTCACTGGTCGGCCGGGGGTTGCTGGCGGATTTGTGCCCGGTAAGGAGACGCGCGCCGCCCAGACCCGCGCCCCGGTCCGCCCGCGGCCCTCCCGGGGCGCCCTTCCCCAGCCGGGCGGAACCCGCGTGTGTGCGCCCCGGGGCCTGCCTGCCCATCTCTTCCTGCGAGCTTCGGCTGACAAGTGCAAAGGGCAGGAGGCCCGGGCAGTACCGGGGTTGCAGCAGGACGGGGTCCTGGGGGCTGTGGGGCCCTGGCCCTCCCTCTAGAAGGAGAGGCGTTCGGCTGGCGGGCTTCCAGGGCCTGCGCTTGCAGCTGCCAGATTCCTGTCCCGCGGGGGGGGGGGTTACCTCCTGCTTTGTCGGAATATTTTGACCTTGATTTTGAAATCTTTTTCTTTATTTCCTGATATCTTATCAGGCTAATGTGGCAATAGGGGCAGTAGGGTGACCCGAGTCTTTGGGTGATGGTTAGCGGTTGGAGACATGACCACGTAGCAGTCGTGAGGGAGGCAAAGCTGTCCTTGGCGGTTTTAGATCTCACCGAGAGCACTCGATGTTCTGGAGTGGGTAGGTGTTGCTGTCACTAAGGAAAGAGCCTGTCCTTTTTGCCATTTGGGGACACTCCTCAGAGTGTCAGGGCTAAGCCTTTTTGCTTCCAGAGTCAGGCAGAGATCCTGAGTAGGACTATAGAGAATTGGCAAGATTGTGGCCACCTGGTTCAGATGGGAGCCCGCTCCCAGCCTCGGGATACCATGCAGAAGGACGGGCCCGGTTCAAGAGAAGCCAAGCAAAGCGGGACCATAGGCTGGGACCATAGGCTCCTGCTCTGTGCTCTTTGTGCCTACGAAAGATCACAGTGCAAAGCAGTGCACTGGAAGCATTTCTCAGGCATGTAATGTTTGGGAAAGGAAGAAGGCTTTCAGGGGTGCCTGCAGAAGTTTCTGATTCCCTGGGTTCTCCAGGAGAATCTACGGAGCACCTGGAGGAGCCCGAGCACAGCCTGTGGTTACAGTCCCTCACCTGGGCCGTGTTCCTCTCCCAGACTCGCAGGAGAGTCCTGTTTCAGTCCCGCTTTCCTCCCTCCCCCAACCCCAGTAGGTGCACTCCGCTCTGTAGTCCTTCCTGGGCCCGGGTAGTGCTGGGGCCTGGGGAGGGTGGACTGTCAAGGAAACCTGGTCATACAGAAATGTTTGTTTTGCCATGTATGAGGGAGGAGAAGGGCCTGGAAAATGCCCAACTGGTTGTCCAGGGAAAGGGGAGTTGGATATCTCGGTGTATTCTTGACAGTTTCCCTGGTCGTGGCAGATAAGGTCGAATTCAGCCCTCCGTGGCCCCTGGAGATGTGGTCTGTCAGTCAGTGGGTCCTGCCTGCTTTCTGGATGCCTTTTGGAAGAGGGCCCCATTCTGGCACCTCCCCCAGAATCTCATGGCTGTCTTCTGTCACCTTTTGTGGTGTTCATCTCTTTCACGTGAGGACAAGTACTCTTGGGCCTCTGTGAATTTTTAGATCCGAAGAGGAGTTTCGTTGTTGGAAGTGGCTTGGCCCCTGACTTCTCAGTGGGGGATGCTTTCGGCCCTTGCTCACTCTTGACACACCCTGCCGGGTCCTTTGGCTCAACTGGATGGCGATTCTGTGTCCTGTGCACTTGGATCTGGAGGAGGTGGCCACCTCTCCCATGTGTCAGGCCCTGGTCATTTAGTGCGTGGTCCAAATTTTGAGTTCCTGCCTATGAAAGAGAATATTGTTTTCTTCTCTGCCTGGAGACTTAGGGTCAGAGGCGCTCGCCCTCCAGGTTCCTCTTTTCGTGGTCTTTCTGAGTCGGGTGTGAACACCCCAAGACTGGTACTGGTCACTTCTGACTGTGGTTTGAATCACAGGCACAAACTGGCACCCCGTCCCCTGAGAGCTTGCAAAAAAGAAAATCAGGATCAGAGTGTGAGAGAAGGGATTTCCGTGAATATGCGTGTGAAGAATTTTCTGTGTTTCTCTTAACGGATGTGGTAAAATTAGGATATTTTCTTCTTTACCGAAGGAACTCAGAAAACCCATTGCGGCGAGCCTCACACTTTGCCGCTGGCCGAGTCCCTTCCCCGGGATGTTGGGTCCCCAGCACGTGGGGTCTCCTGGGCCTCCTGGCCGAGGGCTTGTCTTTGAGCCTCAGCCTGGGGCGGCCTCCCATGGACACTGACCGAAGCTTTGTCTTCAGGCCCAGCCCTGCTGGGAGCCCTTCTCCATCACACGGACTTAAGGAAGAGCTTGACCGTGGAACAGGGCGCCATGAAGGTTGAGTTACTGCCAGCGCTGACCGACAACTACATGTACCTGATCATCGACGACGAGACCAAGGAGGCCGCCGTCGTGGACCCGGTGCAGCCCCAGAAGGTGGGGGGCAGGGCCCCAGCACCACCCCACCCCCTGCAAGGGCTGGTAGCTGCAGTGTCCTTGTAGCTTGGTCAAAGCTAAACAGAAGTTCACCCATTTGGTTTTTGAAAAACAACCGGTGTCCAGCCACTCTGCTGTCAGGCAGAAGGCCAGCAAGGGCTGGAGGCTGCCGGCATCTTGAGGGAGGAGAGCAATGGGCTTCTGTCTGGAAGGTCCTTGGGTGCCAGGAAGCCCCAGGGGCGATTACCTCAGCCAGAGGGACTTGGAGAAGTCATGGGTGGCCCTGAGCTGCCAGCTGGGTCAAGAGGGACCGGGACCGGGAACGGGGGCAAGTCAGCAGGGTCAGGGCAGGGCATGGCCCCTCCCGGGCAGGCCTGAGTCCTGCTGGGCCCCCTATAGCTCGGCCACCCAGCGCGGGGAGTGTGACCGTGATCCCGTCGTGCCTCATGTTTGGCTGCAGGTTGTAGAGACGGTGAAGAAGCTCGGAGTGAAGCTGACCACAGTGCTTACCACCCACCACCACTGGTAAGTCCTCCCTGGCCGGTGCGGGCCTGTCTGCCCCGGGCCGTGTGCACTCCGGGCCGGTGTCTGTAGGGGTCAGGCACTTCAGGCTCTCTGGGCCCTCTTACGGGTGGAGACCTGCGGGATTGGGGTGCTGGAAGCCCTTGTCCCTGCCCAGCTGCGTTCTCTGTGCCACTGAGGGTCAGCCCCAGCGGGGTTCTGAGAAGACATGCTGGTAGTGGCCCCTGTGCTGCTGTCCAGTGGCCTTGGCCCTGGGCACTGCTAACTCGGGGCTGCGTGGGATGGACCCCCAGCAGCATATGTGAAGGCTCCGGGCTCGTGTGATGGGAGACAGGCTTTGATGTCAGGGAAGAAACTATTCTAGACGTTGGTGTTTTTAAAAATCAAGCCGCTCTATTTGGAGAGGCTGTGGTTCTGAAATTGAAGGTAGGGGGTGAAGAAGCACCTGTGCCTGCATTTTAGGACTGGAGTTGAAACTCAGAGCTCTTTACACTAGAAAAAAATATTTATTTGGCTCTAAATTGTCTTTTGCATGTGAGTGCCTGAGGGCAGCCCCGGTTCCCACAGCTTCAGCCTGCCAGGGCCTGGGCGGGTGGGTCTGTTCTGTGTGGCCAAGCAGGCACCAGTCTTTGGGGTGTTCCTCCCAGGACGTCAGCTGTTAACTCCTGAATGCGGCCTTGCCCTTGGCCATGCTGCTGGGCTTGCTTTCTGGTAAGAAGCCAGGTCTGCCAGGTCACTTTTCTTAAGTTGTGATGCCCTGGGGTTTTTCCTCTGTTTATGTTAGAATACAAAACCCCTGATTCTGCCCCAGACCGAGCCCCATGAGCCGCAAGGTGCCTCCCTTCCTGCCTGCGCTCCCCAGAGGGTGGGGCAGCAGCGGTGTTGGCACCTGTCCTAAGAACGCCCGGGGTGTAGCTCTGGGGTGGGCCTGGCGGAGCCCGCCCCTCTTATCTGTGGGCCCCACGGCGTCTGGGCTCCTCGAAGGACTGCGTGGACGAGGCTGCGGGGAGGAGCTGGCACCCTCGCCTTGTCCCGGGAAGGCTGGTCTGGGGCAGGGTCCTGGCTGGACTTCTGCGGTGCAGGTCTGGCCCCACAGGCTGTGATACAAGCAGGCCTGGCCCCCCCCAACCCCCGTCCCCACCGGGTGCTGCCGAGCTGGGCATGTGTGCGTGTGTTTACTTGTTTAAAGTTGTAAGTGTTTTTATTTTTATGTTATTTTAATTCCAGTTACTATCTGGTATTACACTGGCTGCGGGTGTGCGACACAGTGGCCCAGTGGCTGTGTGTGCTCCGTGCCCCTCACATGCAGGCTCCCCGTCACCGCGTCACCTTCCCCCACCCGCCTCCCCGCTGGGAACCATCTGTTTCTCCTCAAGAGTCTGCTCCTTGGTTTGTCTCCCTTCCTTTTCCTTGGCTCCTTTGTTTCTTCAGTTCGGTGTGTCAGTGAAATCACTGTATGTGTGTGTGTGTCTGTGTGTGTCCGTGTGTACACGCGTAGATACTAGTCTTTGTGCGTTCATCGGGGGATGGGCACTGGGCTGCTTCCATTATTCGGCTATTGGAGGTAACGCGGCTGTCCAGGCCGCACGCACCCCCTGGGCGAGCATCCTTGTGTTCTTCGGGTAGAGATCCAGAGCTGCAATGACTGCATCAGGGGATGGTTTGGGTTTTAGCTTCTCGAGGAGCGTCAATACTGTCTTGCACGGGGGCTGCGCCAGCTTGCGTTCCCGGCCGCGGGGCGCGAGGGCTCCGCTTTCTCCCGTACTCATCAGCTCTTGTTTCTTACGTCATTGGTTTTAGCCGCGCCGTGCTGTGAGAGGGGACATGTCCTTGTAGTCGGGGTTTGCGCTTCCCCAACGAGGAGTGGCACGGAGCGCGTTTTCATGTGACCGCCGGTCATCTGGGTATCTTCTTTGGAAAACTGTCTTTTCATGTCTTCTGGCCATTTTTTAATTTGGATTATGTGTGTTTGGGCGTATTGAGTTACATAAGCTTTTTATAAATTTTAGATCCTAACACTTTATCAGAAATGTCATTTGCAAATATCTTCTCCCATTCTGTAGGCTGCCTTTTGGTTTTGTGGATTGTTTCTCTGGCTGTGCAGACGTTTTTTATTTTGATGATATCCCGGGAGTTCGTTTTTGCTTTTTGTCCCCTTCGTCTGGAGATGTGTGTAGCAGGAAGGTGCTGTGGCTAATGTTAGAGTCATCACTGCCTGTGCTCTCCTCTAGGATTGTGAGGGTTTCAAGTCTCACATTCGGCTCTTTCATCATTCTGGACTTGTTTTCGTGTGTGGCGTAAGAAAGTGGTCCGGTTTAGGGGGTGCCTGGGTGGCTGAGTGGGTTAAGCCGCTGCCTTCGGCTCAGGTCATGATCTCAGGGTCCTGGGATCGAGCCCCGCATCGCATCGGGCTTTCTGCTCAGCAGGGAGCCTGCATCCCTTCCTCTCTCTCTGCTTGCCTCTCTGCCTACTTGTGATCTCTGTCTGTCGGATAAATAAATAAAATCTTAAAAAAAAAA
>NC_081567.1:37800952-37819000 GCF_022355385.1 Mustela nigripes
GTCATGATCTCAGGGTCCTGGGATCGAGCCCCGCATCGCATCGGGCTTTCTGCTCAGCAGGGAGCCTGCATCCCTTCCTCTCTCTCTGCTTGCCTCTCTGCCTACTTGTGATCTCTGTCTGTCGGATAAATAAATAAAATCTTTAAAAAAAAAAGAAAAAGAAAAAAGAAAGTGGTCCGGTTTCATTCTTCTGCATCTGACTGTCCTATTTTCCCAACATCAGTTGTCGAAGAGACTGTCCTTTTCCCGTTGCGTATTTTTGGATGGGTCATTTCTGGGCTCTCTGTTCTGTTCCATGGATCTGTGTGTCTGTTTTTGTGCCGCTGCCACACTGTCTTGATGATCACAGCTTGTGATAGAGCTTGAAGTCCGGAATCCTGGTGCCGCCTGTTTGCTTCTGGTTTTCAGGATCACTGTAGCTATTTGGGGCCTTTGTGGTTCCCTAGAAATTTTAGGGTTCTTTGTTGTAGCTCTGTGAAAAATGGGGGTAGTATTGGTGGGTGTAGCATTGAATGGTAGATTGCTTTGGAAAGTAGACATTTTAGCAGTGTTTTTTCTTCCAGTCCATGAGCACGCAGTGGAATGTCTTTGTTTCTTTCTGTCTTCAGCTTCTTTCCCAGTGTTCCACAGTTTTCAGACTAGTCCTCTCACCTCTTTGGTTAGGTTTAGTTCTGGGTGTTGTATATTTTTGGTGCAATTGTAAATGGGATCATTTTCCTAATTTCTCTAAATGCTGCTTTATTAGTACATAGAAGTGCAACAGATTTCTACGCATTTTTAAAAATATTTTATTTATTTACTTATTTGACAGAGATCACAAGTAGGCAGAGAGGCAGGCAGAGAGAGAGGAGGAAGCAGGCCCCCCGCTGAGCAGAAAGCCCGATGCGGGGCTCGATCCCAGGACTCTGGGACCATGACCTGAGCTGAAGGCAGAGGCTTTAATCCATTGAGCCCCCAGACGCCCCATCTAAGTGTTGGTTTTTATCCTGCAACCTTGCTGAATTTGTGTATCAGTTCTAGCAGTTTTTTGGTGGTCTTTTGGGTGGGGCACGGCCATTTTAAAAAAATATTTTTTTAAAGATTTTATTTATTTGGCAGAGAGAATGTGAGAGAGGGAACACAGCTGGGGGAGCAGGAGAGGGAGAAGCAGGCTCCCTGCTGAGTCCTATGTGGGGCTCGACTCCGGGACCCTGAGATCATGACCTGAGCCGAAGGCAGACACCCAACGACTGAGCCACCCAGGCGCCCCCATTTTATTTTATTATTACTGATTTATTTATTTTTAGGGAGGGAGAGATGGGGGAGGGCAGAGGAAGAGGGAGAGAGACAATCTTAAGCAGGTTCCACAATCTCACCACCATGAGGTTGTGACCTGAGCTGAAATGAAGAGTTGGGTGCTTAACCAGCGGAACCGCCCAGGTGTCCCGGCATTGCCATTTTAGAAGACAGCTTCCACCTGCTCAGGGCAGTGGGTCCCAAAGTGGACCACCTGGGAGCATCCTGTTAGAACTCCTGCTCTGCAGGCCACCAGGGGCCAGCTGCGTCACCACGTGGGGCAGGGAGTCAGGCCGTGGTGCTTCTTACAGACCCTCAGGTGACTCTTGTGTGTGTGGAGCCTGGGAGCCAGGCACAGGGATCATCTAAGAGTTTGGGCTTTGGTGTGTTTGCTTCAGAAGCTTCCGCGGCTACGGGGCAGGGGTGCAGAAATGCCTCATTCGGGAATGGCACATCTGAGAATGTTCTCATCAGTACCGCCAAATGACAAGCCAGTTTCCTGTGTTGGGAGATGAGTTTCTGCTGAGACATAACCAGGGAGAAGCCTTGTGCTGGGGGGTTTAAGAGCAAGCAGGTCTGGTTCCATCAACAAAAGCCCAGGTCTCCTTTCCCGCCTCCAGGGATCATGCCGGCGGAAACGAGAAGCTGGTCAAGCTGGCGCCTGGGTTGAAGGTGTGCGGGGGTGACGACCGGATCGGGGCCCTGACTCACAAGGTCACACACCTGTCCACACTGCAGGTGAGCAGTGCACCGACGGAGGGCACGGTGCGGTGGGGACATGGACACCCCCCGCCTGCATTCCCTCCCTGACTCGGGGACCCGGTGGGTGGAGGACGGCCTGACGGTGCCCTCGCCAGGCCCCGTCTCGAGACGGTTGGGGCACCTGGACCCGTTGATGTGAGGTCCAGCAGGAGGATGTCCCCAGGAGCTTGGTGGGCGGGGCGGGGCGCAGGCGCACAGCTCCTGGTGCACATGTGCAGAGCGCACTCGCGGCCTGGGAGGCCGTCCTCGTCCGCTGACCAGTGGGCTGGTCCGCTGACCCGTGGGAAGGTTGCACCGATGTTGGTCTTGAATTCAGTCCTTGTGGGCCTGAACGTTTTAGAAGGGTTGGGGGGCAGTGGGAGTCAGGAAGGAAAACCGAGAGAAACCGTCTTTAAGAAGCAGGACAGCTGGTTCAGACTTGGCTTGGCTTTGAGGAGGGAGTAAATCACGGCGCTCCGGCCCCGCTGGTGCCAGGGTGCACCCTGTCCCAGGGTCCCCAGCAGGATGCACTGTTGCTTGGTGGCCCGAGGTCTGCGGGGCCCTGTCAGCTGCTGGGGCGGGGGTCCACCGGCTGCAAGCCCTGGGCAGCCCGCCCTGTGCAGGGAGGAAGCGCCAGCACCCGCTCTGCTCCAGGTGGGGTCTCTCCACGTCAAGTGCCTGTCCACGCCGTGCCACACATCTGGACACATCTGCTACTTCGTGAACAAGCCCAGCAGCTCCGAGCCGCCTGCGGTGTTCACAGGTGAGTGTGCGGGCTCACGCCGGGCCAGGGAGGTCTCCGGAGACCCTCGGTGCTCCGCCGGGTCAGGGTCTGGGTCCGGGTCTGCAGCCAGGCTCCTGCGGGGCGTGGGGGTGAGGTGGGGGAGCCACGGCCCTTAGATAGAGATGGGACGCCTCCCGCGGACAGGAGCACTGTCTGCCCAGGCCCAGAAGCCCCTCTGACTCCTGACGGTTCTCAGCCAGTGCCAAGGGCTAAGCTCTGAGTCTTGCAGGAGCTTATGTTCCTGTCATGAAGTCACTGCAGCGGGAGCCAGTTGGGAAGTGCCACGGGGTTCCTGGAGCGGCTCCGCAGTGGGACGGGCACACGTGGGACTCGGTGACCAGCCACTGCGGCCTGCAGGCTCCCCGGTGCCAGTAGGGGGTGCCTCTGCTGCCTTGTGACCCCGATGGCACCCCACACCAAAGCTCATCTTAAAGACCGGTTGTTTTCAGTGTCCCCAGTATAGTTGCAGCAGGTGCACGCCCTGAGCCGACTCCCAGTTCGTGCTGTGGGACCCCGGGGACCCCGGGCTCGCTCGGCCTCACCCACTGGTGTGTGTGGCCGTGGAACCGGCCCCCAGCGCCACCTGCGGGAACAGCAAGTGCGAAGGCCCCCGAGTGGCCATGGGCAGCCGGTGTTGCACCTGTACCCGTCACCGCTGCTGCACCTGTACCCATCACCGCTGCGGGGGTGTGGGGGTGTCAGGACCTGGGAGTGAGGTGGGTCCCTGGGGACTGCAGACACGGGAAGCCATGTGCCTGCTGTGGAAGGTGGGGCTGTGTGCTGAGCCCAGGCCCTGCGCCCGGTGCCCCTCCTCCATGGACAGAGGCTGGCAGGGCGCAGGGTATGGATGGGTCAGTAACGTCCTCGGTGCTGAGGCTCTGGCCTCTGCCAGCCTGAGGCAAGGACTGAAGTGTGGGAACCAGGATGTCCAGCGAGGCCCTGGAGGCAGGTGTGGGAATAGGGGGCTGCTCCCCTGGAGGGAGGGCCCGACCTCAAAATCTCCTGTGCCTGTTGTGCCCCAGCCTCCTCTGGGGTCTCGTGGACTTCTCACTGGGTCTCAGGCTTCCCCTACGTGTAGGGCTTGTTCAGGGACACAGTCCCAGTCCCACCCCCACTAGGCTGTCCTGTTGTCCCCTGGGAGCAGTGCAGTACCGCCCTCGCCGGGGGCCCCATGACAACCCTGTGGTCCTGGGTTGTGGCTCAGGCTCCCTGGGCAGAGGCCTGGCCAGAGATGGTGGAGGGACTCCCTGTGCCTGGGGCCTGCAAAACAGAGCAGTCCGGGCACTTCCTCAAGGAAGCAGCGGAGGCTGGGTGGGTATTGGGGACGGGAAGGCCCTCCCAAGGCCGGAGGCAGGAAGGGGGCCTGTGTGGTGAGGACCAAGGTGGTGGCTGGTGAGCTCAGGGGCTTCTCCAGGCTGGCACTGGCCACCAAGGGCGAGAGGAGACAGAGGGAGGTGGGCCTGGGACGGCTGCTGGGCCGGTGGGAACAAGGGCTGGTTTGGGGGTCTCGGGGCCAGGACTGACGGAGGGGCAGTGAAGGAAGGAGTGGGCTTCAGCAGCTGTTTGGGGGGTGCTGGTGGAACCAGTTAGTGAGACTTGGGGGCTGGGAGCCGAGAGCTGGGGGTCAGGGTTTCTTGTCGCTGCCTGTTGGCGGCCCCCCACTGGTCCTTGGCTGTGCCGTTTCTCAGGTGACACCTTGTTTGTGGCCGGCTGTGGGAAGTTCTACGAGGGGACAGCGGATGAGATGTACAGAGCCCTGCTCGAGGTCCTGGGCCGGCTCCCTCCCGACACGGTAGGCAGCACCTGCCGAGAGCGGGCCTGCCGAGAGCGGGCGGGCGGGCCGCTTCCTCTGGAAGTAAGGCTTTTCTGTAAGGTGTTTTTATTGTCGTGGGACACACACGCAGGCAGTGTGTGTGCTGAGTCGCTAACGGGTCCTCGCCTGGAGCCCCACGAGCCCGTCTCCGAGGGGCCTGAGGGCACATCCTGGGGACTCGGAGCTCAGAGGTTGGTGTCTTCCTCAGAGAGTGTACTGTGGCCACGAGTACACCATCAACAACCTCAAGTTCGCGCGCCACGTGGAACCCAACAACCCCGCCGTTCAGGAGAAGCTGGTCTGGGCCAAGGTGAGCGGGGCGCGCCGCAGGGCTGCGTGTGCCGGGCAGGGACCAGGACGGGGCTCCCAGGAGTTCGGGGCGTCTGCGCCGCCGCGCTCGGGGCTCCGTCTCGTGTGTAGGCACGAGGGGCTCCTCCCCGCCTGGCTGGAGCTAGCGAGGAAGCCCCTGCCGTGTCGTTGGGATCCTCGCTGACCCAGGGGCCCAGGGTTGGGCCTGGGCCTGGGATCCTGCATTTTCATAGATGCCTCAGGGAGGCTGGCGCTGCGGGGCCCCGACATGTGCCTCGCCAGGAGGACGGCGAGTTAGCTGGGCAGCCTCCCAGGCCGTGCAGGCTGCAGCGGGACCCGGCCCCGGGGCTGCTGGTCTGAAAGGCCTTTCTTTCTGCAGGGCGGGGCTGGCTTCTCGCCCTTGGCCGGTGGCCGGGCTGGTGGCGGGGCTGTCCGTCCCTGAGAGGGGGCACTGGGGGCCTCATGGCAGTGCCTCCTGCTCCGTCCCGAGACCATGGCTGTCTCGGAGCTCTGGCGTTGAATAAAACGCCTGCATCTTCCCCAGTTTGGGGCCTGCGTGTGGGAAATGCCCCTGGGAGGACTGAGACGCCACAGGAGTCAGCTGTCGGCACGGGGGAGGCTTCCCCAGATGCCGGAGCCTGGGTGCGGGTGCCGCGCAGTGCTCTGTGGCTTCGTGGCTGAGGCAGCCTGGTGCCTCCACCCTGGCTGCTGCCCGCGCCGAGCTGCCGCATGGAGGAAGCTCATCTTTGTGGAGGATCGTTCTCGCTCAGTGGGACGCACCCGCCCCGGGCGAGTGGGACAGCTGTGAGACTCCTGATGCCGCCGCCTGGTGCGACCCCAGTGCGCCCCCTGCATCCCCCGCTGCAGACCCCAGTCGCGGAGTCTCCTGCACACACAGCCCTAGAATGCGGGTCACGGGGCTCTTTGTGCTTGGCACATCGGGCCGCAGTTGCTGTGATGGTGCCGCGGGGTCCGGTCAGCCCTGGGCCGGGGCGCTCTGGCTGACGGTGCGCAGCCGCCGCGGGGGTGACACAGGTGTCCGCTGCTCGCGGGCGCGGGCACAGTCCCTGCGGGGTTCGCTCTGAGGAAGATCCCAGGCAGCTTCCGGTTGGCAGCACCGTGTGACTGCCACGTGCCATGCGCCGTGTGGCCTGACGTGTGAGCCCTTCCGCATGGTGCGCGCTGGTATCTCCTCATGTTTCCTAAAATGTTCCTTTCTCCAATGGCTGATGAGCTCCATCTCTCACAGGCTCGTGGCCGCTCCCAGCTCGTCTTCTGTGGTGCGTGTTCGAATGTCTGTCCATGAAAAATGTCGGGCTGTCTTCCTGGTTGCGGGGAGTCCTTGTGTGTTCTGGAAATGGGTCTTTCATCAGGAATCTCTCTCAAATACTTCCTTCCTGTTTTTATGGCTTCCCCCCCTTTTTCCTTAACAGTGTCTTTTTGAGAATACAAATTTATACATACTTTTGGTGAAGATGCTTATTAGTATTTTCTTTTACAGTTTTTGTGTCCTAAGAAATCTATGCACGCCCCCTGCTACGTTTTCTCCTGAAAGTTTAATGGTTTTAGCTTTTATTTTTATAAAGATTTTATTTATTTATGACAGAGAGACACAGTGGGAGAGGGAGAAGCAGGTTCCCCACTGAGCAGGGAGCCCGATGCGGGGTTCGATCCCAGGACCCCGGGATCAGGACCTGACTTGAAGGCAGACACTCAACGACTGAGCCGCCCAGGCTTTTATGTTTATCCGGATTTCTGTGTCGGTCCATGGTGCCTCACAGATTGTGTTCGGTCTGAGGTAAGGGTAGAAGGGCCTTTTTCTGTTTTAATTCACATTCAGCCGCTCAGTACCATTTGTTGGAAACAGTGTCTTTTCCTCGTGGGACTGCCGTGGCCCCTTTGCCCAGTGAAATGGACGGTGTGGGCACGAGTCACTTCCACACGCTCCTGTCTGTGCCCTAGCCTGTGGCACTTCTCCGCTGGCAGCAAACGGGCCTGATTTCCGAAGCCTGTGGCAAGTCTAGGGTCGGGCTGTGTACATCCCCTAATTGTAGACTTTCCTAAAATTGGTTTTGGCTCTTTTTTTTTTTTTTTTTTAAGATTTTTAGTTACTTACTTGAGAGAGAGAGAGAGAAAGCATGAGAAGGGGGAGGGTCAGAGAGAGAGAAGCAGGCTTTCCGCTGAGCAGAGAGCCTGATGTGGTACTTGATCCAGGGACTCCAGGATCATGACCTGAGCCGAAGGCAGACGCTTAACAACTCACCCATCCAGGCGCCCCAGTTCTGGCTCTTCTAAGTGCTTTCCATTTCCATATACCATATAAACTTTAGGATTGTCTTGTTAATTTTTACCAAAAAAGTCAGCTTTGGATTAGCACTGTGTTGTAACAAAGGATTTGGAGGGAATTGAGGTCGTAACCATACTGAGTTTTTCCGTGACTGTGCTATCGCTTTCCGTTTATCAAGCTCAGTAGTTTTTCTCAGCAGTATTTTGTAATTTTCATTGTTATGGAAATTGTACATATCGTTAAATGTATCCTTAAGAAATTTATGTTTTTGAGTTTTATTGGAAGCAATTATTTGCTGAAGGCTTGAGAGATACAGATGACTTTTGCATCGCGATCTTGTATCTGCCGGACCTCACTCAGCTCCCTTTTTCCGGGGTCTTTTCTGTAGACTCCTGAGTGCATGCACAGTCACGTCCCCAACACACAGAGATCATTTTACTCCTTCCTTTGCCATCTGTGTGCCTTTTATTGATTTGTCTGGGCCACAACCCTGGCCAGCGTCCCGCGGACGTTAGAAAAGCAGCAACTGCGGACATCCCTGCCTCGTTCCCAGGCTCCGGGGAAAGCTTTTCGTCTTTACCCGTTAGGTGTGACGGTAGCTGTGGGTTTTTGTAAATGTTCTTAGGTTGATACGAACTCAAGTGTATTCCTGGTCTTCTGAGAGTTTTTACCACGAGTGGGCGTGGAATTTTGTGAACGGATTCCTGTCTTCATGTTACATGACTGTCCCCCGTGTTCTGCGGTGCACTGGGGGCGGGCTGGGGTCCCCTGCGCTTCCCGGCCCTTGGCCGTGCTCTGTGTCACTGCTCTAGCCTCTTCTGGGTCCCCACCAGGGGCTGGTCTGTTGTTTTGTCATCTTGGGATGCCTTGGGTCTTAGTGTCAGGGTGACACTGGCCTCAGGAAACGACTGAAAATGTGTTTATTCCCGTTTGGCAGAAGTTTCTCTGCGACACCGTCTGCTCCCCGAGTGTTGCATTCGCCAGGGAGGCCGCCAGGACATGGACGCTTTTCTGTGCAAAAATCTTTTTGTTGTTGTTACAAATTAATGCCTTTATGTAGGGCTGTCAGATTTTTACATCTTCTTGAGTCAGTTTTGTTAGCAACTTGTGTCTTTCAAGGAATTTGCCCATTTTGTCAAGGTTTTCGGGTTAAGTGGCAGAATTTTCATTCTGGTCTTCTTACGCGTCCGCTTTGTTCACGAGTAACAAGCTGCATCAAGTGAATGGCTGAGTGAGCTCAGACAGACACACACACCAGGGGACAGACTGCCGGTGCAGTTAAGGCAGAGGACACTCCCGTCATGTTCTCTGCGGCGGCTCCGACGACCCCTGCCGCGTCGCATGCCCTGGACCTCAGCTCACGTCAGCAGAGCTGCAGCCAGGGGAGCCTCCGCCGTGTCCCCGCGCATCTTCTCCGGCTCGGAGTGGCGGGGGACGTACTCGCGTTGGGGTGCCCGCCCGCGGCTTGTTGCTTTTCGCTGCCCGGTGGCACCTGCTGTGTGCTCGGGACGCCTGTCACGTTTGCTCAGAGGCCGCCGGGCACCCTTCCTTGGGCCGTGCACCTTTTCACGGCTCTCGGGGAGACACCGGGCATGAAGCAGCCGCGGGCACCAGCACGTGTCTGACTGGGGGAGAGACAGCCCGGTCGTCTCCCGGAACGGTGCTTGTTATATGTTTCTCCTGGCGAAGTGGAGGCTCTGAGCTGTCCTATGTCCCCCCCAGTACTGCTCCTCGTCGTTCTTCTGGTGTTCGTCATTTGGATGTACGTAGTGGAGTCACGCTGTAATTACTTTTAAAGATTTTATTTATCTATTTGACAGACAGATCACCAGTGGGCAGAGAGGCAGGCGGGGGCGGGGGAGCAGGCCCCCCGCTGAGCAGAGAGCCCGATGCGGGGCTCGATTCCCAGGACCCTGGGATCATGACCTGAGCTGAAGGCAGAGACTCAACCCACTGAGCCACCCAGGCGCCCCAACGTTGTGGTTTTAATTTGTATCTCCCTAGTATCTAATAATGTTGAACGTCTTTTTATGTGCCATTGGCCATTTTGTGAAGGGTTTGTTCAAGTCTTTTGGCCATTTAAAAAATTGGATCATCTTATTTAGGTAAGAGAATTTCTCTCTCTTTTTTTTGGTAAGTTTGTCAGATAGTTTCTCCCACTCTATGGCTTGCTTTTAAATTTTAATTTTATCTTTTTTTAATTTTTTAAATTAACATATAATCTATTATTAGCCCCAGGGGTACAGGTCTGTGAATCTCCAGGTTGACACACTTCACAGCACTCACTGTAGCACATACCCTCCCCAGTGTCCATAACCCCACCACCCTCTCCCTACCCCCCCTCCCCCCGGCAACCCTCAGTTTGTTTTGTGAGATTTAAGAGTCTCACGGTTTGTCTCCCTCCCGATCCCATCTTGTCTCATATTTTCCCTCCCTTCCCTCCACGGCCCCACTGCCTGGATCTCAACTTCCTCCTATCAGAGAGCTCATATGATAGTTGTCTTTCTCTGACTGACTTACTTCACTTAGCATAATCCCTTCTAGTTCCATCCACATTGTCACAAATGGCAAGATTTCCTTTCTTTTGATGGCTGCATAGTATTCCATTGTATATATGAACCACATCTTCTCTATCCACGCATCTGTGGGTGGACATGTAGGTTCTCTCCATAGTTTGGCTGTTGTGGACGTTGCTCTTATACACATTCGGGTCACTACGTTTGTATCTTTAGGGTAAATACCCAGTAGTGCAATTGCTGGGCCGTAAGGCAACTCTATTTTCAACTTTCAGAGGAAGCTCCGTGCTGTTTTCCAGAGTGGCCACACCAGCTTGCGTTCCCACCTGCAGTGTAGGAGGCTCCCCTTTCTCCGCACCGTGTCGGTCCCTGACTGGTTAATTGTAGCCGTTCTGACTGGTATGCCGTGGTTTTGATGTGTATTTCCCTGTGACTTGCTTTTTATTAACAACGTATTTTGAAGAATAAGGATTTTTTTTTAAAGATTTTATTTATTTGACAGAGAGAGATCACAAGTAGGCAGAGAGGCAGGCAGAGAGAGAGGAGGAAGCAGGCTCCCTGCTGAGCAGAGAGCCCGACGTGGAACTCAATCCCAGGACCCTGAGATCATGACCCGAGCCGAAGGCAGCAGCGCAACCCACTGAGCCACCCAGGCGCCCTGAAGAATAAGGATTTTTAATTCTGATAAAGTCCAGCATATTAAGTTCTTTTATGGTTCATACCTCTTCTAAGAAATACTTGCCTTTCCCAAGGTCAGAATTTCTCTCCTTTGTTTCCTTTAAGTCTTATCATCGAGGCTTTGCTTTCAGAGCAGTGTCAGCCCCACGCTGACTGCTGGCGCGACCGCAGCGCCGCCTCTTCCTGGCATCGGTGATCCGTGCTCCTGTCCTTCACTGTTCGTGTCAGTTTCGTGGATCTTTCCAAAGCACAATTTTTGCTTTAATTTTCCATTTGCCAAGCTGCCTGGCAAACAGCTCTTCCTGGGTCTTTGTGGGGCCCATGGAGGGGACACCCTGCCAAACGCCCCACGAGAGGCGCTCCCCACCTTCCAGGGCGGGGACCCGGGGCACGGCGTTGTCTGTGTTGCTGCGGGCTGTTCTCCCATAAAACAGACTTCGTGTTAATGAGAAGAGTTCCAAGATTGGCTCCAAGACAGCAGGGGGAGGAGGCACAGGTTGGTGGCGGCAGCCGGGACGCTCGGGTGTCCACAGCAGGACGGACCTGTCCTCACACTGACCCCCCGCCTCCACTCCCTTTGCCTTCGGAGCTGGACGACGTTTGAAGGTACGGAGATGTGCCTTCGCAAGTCCCTGCATCACAGCGGCCTCTGTCCCCTGCAGGAGAAGTATAGCGTCGGTGAGCCCACAGTGCCATCCACCATCGCCGAGGAGTTCACCTACAACCCGTTCATGAGAGTGAGGTGAGGGTGCTCCGGGGATGCCCGTGCCCCTGCCCAGCCGCTCTGCGTGCCAGAGGCTGCCCCAAACTCTGCATCAAGTAGAGCGCGTCCTTGGGCGCGGGCCCTTTTCTCAGAAGGGGGTGCTTGGGCCCTGGCGAGGGTTTGGGGTCCTTTCTGATCCTGGAGTCTGGATCCATAGGCAGATGAGGTACAGTCCCTGGTGGGGGCCGGGGTCTCAGGGAGCTGCCACCTGGGCCTGCCGGACGCCAGTGGGGGGTCAGTGTCCCCGCTGTCCAGGTCGCTGGCAGGACGGCTCGGCCGGCATAGCACGACCCCATGGTTAGGAACACGCGAGCTGGCTGCTGCTGTAGCATCTCATTTTTTAAGCGTGTCCCAACTTGCGCTGGCTCTTCCGGTCCCTGGCACCCTGTGGGGGCGTGGGGGGCAGGGGAGCGCGGCGTGCAGCCTGGTGTTCGGCCTCCGCAGGGAGAAGACGGTGCAGCAGCATGCTGGGGAGATGGAGCCCGTGACCACCATGAGAGCCATCCGCAAAGAGAAGGACCACTTCAAGGTGCCCCGGGACTGAGGAGGCCGTGGGGTTTGGGGCGCCCCTGGCCGCTGCCCCCCTCAAGCACATTTGGGTATTCAGATGTTTTAGATAAATTTCTTGCCGGGAGTACAGGAAATCCAGTCTTGGTTTAATTTAAATTAACTTCAGAGCCTTCGCTTTCGTCTCCAGTGTTCTAGCACGCAGTTACCAGGGAAGTCGTGCAGGTGCTCCCGGACGCTGCTGGCAGACTGTGCACGCCTGGCCGTGGCCTGGGATACGCGGACGAGGCTCAGGGTGCGGCCAGACCCTGGGCACAGGGTGGGCAGGGAGGGCTGTTTCCAGCCGCCTCGTTTCTGCATCTCGAGGTCTTCCTCAGTTCCAGATGGTGTCCTTTTGGGTTGGATCTGTGGGGAAGAACCGTGCCCAGGGCTTTCCTCCAGCCGAGGTGGTCTGTTGCCACTCTCCCTAGACGTCCTTGGCCGCTAAGGTTGTGTGTCAGGTCCTGGGTGGGCCATGGTGCTGCATGGCTGGGAGGCAGAGTCCTTCCTGTCCAAAGATGGTGACCCCTAAGTGGAGCCAGAGGCCCTTGTGATGTCGCGGAGCAGGGTTTGCATAGGACCTTCTAGATGTTTCATTGTACAGCTCTGAAGTAGCCTGGGCGTCTCGGGCCGCGTCACGGTGCTGCTTGGCCGCACCCGTCCATGCTGGCGTGTGCACATCCGGGGTGGACCCGTGGGGGTGGACCCGTGGTGGTGGGCCCTGCCAGTGTCCCCCGGTGTGTGTTCCCCCTCCCGCTGGCATCCCGCACAGTTCCCCTGCTCTTAGTCCCTGTGCTCCCAGCTACACGTGGAAATGTCAGTGAGTAAATCATGCCACTTCACCCAGCCTCTATGGGCCACGGCTCTCTCCCCCCAGAGCCCAGAACAGTAGCAGTTTCCCTTCACACATGTCATCCTTGGTGAGGGGGTCCTGCTGGGCCGCCCCCATGGGCTCTGGGCCTGCAGCTGGGCTGCCTGTGGGGCCAGACCTGTGACTGCGGTCCTGGGTCTGTGACGTGTGGCTCTGACACACTCTCGTGCCCACACTGCGTGCTGGCCATGGGCATTTTGACTCGGGGGAAGGTTCTGGCCCAACTGGAATTGAGAGCCATGCCCGCCGCACCCTTGTGCAAACCGCCGTAGGGCTGCCCCACTGCCGCCCAGGGAGGCTGGGTCCTTTTCCGTGTGTGTACGGGCCACTCAGGTTTCCTCCCCTGGCCGCCGCTTTGCTCAGGGGCCCCCACATCTCTCCTGGGCTCTGCTCCTCCCGGGGCACACAGGGCCCTTGTTTCCCGCCACGCGTGTAGGCAGTCGTTCCCCAGGTGGCTGCTGGCCTCGTGCTCTGGCGTCCCATTGAAGAAATCCCGAACTGTGGTCGAGTGCGTGGTATGAGGTCACCTGTCCCTCCTCTGCTGCCTTCCTGTCCGTGCCCCTGGAGTTGTGTGTGCGCTTCTGTCCCTTGGATCCGTGGTTCCTGGGAAGATGCAGTCACGCTGGTGGCCAGCAGTCTGCCCCCTGGGGTGGGGGCCCAGGCATCTGTCCCTCTTGCTGGCGTGCAGTACGGGCCCCGGGGGAGCAGTGCGCAGGGCTCCAGACCTGTCCCACGGCCCCACAGCTGGTGTTCCTACAGCCACGGGGTCATTCTCCGTTTCTGGGAAGGGACAGAGCCCAGCTTTGTCCTTCAGGAGAGTCTTGGCCATTTGCAATTTACTGTTATAAACAGTAGATGTTTATGGCTAGAGCCGGATGGGAATGACGCTGTGACGCACTGGGTTTCTGGACTTGCTGTGACCAACACGCTGCTCATCCAGCATCACAGTGCCCACGGCTCTCTGTGTTGGGAAACCCAACTCTGCTGCTATGTTCCCTGGTCTGTGCGGCCCTGCAGCCGAAGGGGTCGGTCCCCGCAGACTGCCCTGGCTTCTGGCAGCAGCAACCAGCCTGGGCTTCCCTGGGGGGCAGCGTGGCGTGGCTCGGCTGCACAGGTCCACACTGGGGAGTCCCCGCGGCCTCCTGGCCACCCTGTCGGATGCCCGCACCGACCCCGCTCACTCAGGCACTCACAGGACAGCTCCTGGAACACCGAGAAGGGTACAAAGCAGGACCCCCAGGCAAGGTCTGGGGGTCCCAGGGTGCTGAGCCGCACGCTCTGTAAACCACAAGAGGGTCACCTTCCTGGCATGTCTGAGCTTGTGTCAAGGGGCTATGCAGTGTCACTGCATCGTCCCTGGGATCACTGGCCCTGTATGCGATGTGACCGTCCCCCTTGTGTCGACCCTGGTGTGGCAGGGTGCCTGTGAACCATGTTCTCCCTGCCACGCACCCTGTGGGGAGTTCCAAGTACTCGGAGGCCCCCTGCCCGAACCAGGGAAAGGGCAGACAGACCACCGGACAGCAGATGCCTTCCCCGTGGGGACACTCCCTGGAGGCCAGCTCTCTGGGATCATCCCGTCCCTGGTATTCCAGCCTTTGACACGGTCGTAAGTGGCGTCTTTTTATTATCATGGTTAACATAGAATGTGTTATTTGGCCCAGGGGCACAGGTGTGTGAGTCATCCGTCTCATGCAACTCTGCACTCCCCATGGCACACACCCTCCCTGACGTCCACCCCTGACGTCCGCCCCTACAACCCCCCACCCCCTCTCCTCCAGCAACCCTCCGCTGGTTTCCTGAGATGAAGAGTCTCTTACGGTTTCGTCTTCACTTTCCCCTCCCCGCCCCACGAGCCCATCTTGTTGCTCGAGTTCCTCCTCTCAGGGAGACTGCGTGAGAACTTTCTCTGACTGACTTACTCCACTCAGCGTCATACCCTCTAGTTCCATCCACGTCGGTGCAAATGGCAAGATTTTGGGGTTTTGTTTTGTTTAGTTTCTTCGGTGGGTACGTAATACTCTGGTGTGTGTGTGTCCGTCCGTCCGTGTGTACACAGACACCACATCTTCAGCCATTCGTCTGTCGATGGACATCTAGGCTTTCCACAGTTTGGCTGCTGTGGACATAAATGGTGTGTTTTTCAGTCAGGCCAGTATCAGGAGCGCAGCGAAGTGCCATCAGCCTCGCTCCCCAGGAACCTGCTCCTCCCACCTGAGCTCTGTTTCCCCCGTGAACCTTCTGTGGTCCCACTGCTGGGACTTCGCTCCCCGGGTTTCGCACACTGCGGAGAGGCAAGCAGGCCCACAGCCTTCGTCCCCACCTCTGGGTTTCACAGACCTGAGCGTGGCTGCTGGGCAGAAGCTGAGCTGCTCTGGGGGTTCGATGTGAACAGGAGCCTCTGTCCTTGGGGAGCTTCTGTCCTGATGGAGGGACCTGGCAGCCAAGTCAGGAGGAAGCACGGGAGAAAACCGGGCAAAGAGCAGCCAGTGTCGTGGCTGGGCAGGCCTCGCTGAGGTGGTGCCGTGAACGAGTGAAGGCTCATAGCAGTGAGCCTTGCAGATACCTAGAGAGAAAAGCAAGTGCCAAGGCCCTGGGGCACAGCTGTGGCTGAGCCTTGAGGAGCAGTGGACAGGACACAGGAGGACCTTGGCGCTCACGTGAAGCTGGGAGCCGGCAGGCGGAGCGGGCCTTGACAGGCAGTTTTCCGAGGGCTGTGGTGAGCTGCTGGACAGGAGGAGGGGTGCCCGTGAGTGGAGTGAAAGCCCAACCCTGCCCCAGGGATCTGTACCGTGAGTGCAGGGTCGCAGAGAGACAGAAAGGAGCTCAGAGAACGCCTGTGAGGCTGGGTTTGGGCAGCAGGAGGCCGAGGTGTCCGTGAAGCTTCCCAGGGTCAGGGGCAGTGGGCAGAGGAGGGTCAGGGTAGGTCCAGGCCAGAAACATACCCTGGGAGGTGGCCAGTGTGTGGGGGAGGCCTGCGGGGGACATACAAGTGTGGCCAGAAGTCACCCCGGACGGGAACGGGGTCTCCTCACACGGTCTCCTTAGCGGGCTGCCCGCGGTTCCGCTCCTGGCGAGCCACTGCTCGGGCCTCCCATGGCCGGCCAGGCCGGACGCCTCCTCGCGCGAGCCCGCTGCCAGCAGACATGGAAGGGACTAGGGCGCTTGGGCTTTGTGAGTCTGAGGAAGGGGAATTCGAGCGCGAACCTGAGGTTTTCAGCAGCTGAAGCCACTTGGGGAGGCGCCTTTCTTCCCAGGGTTTTTTCCTTTTTAAAGAAGATCTGAAGTCATCTCCACACCTAGCGCGAGGCTCGAACCCGCAAGCCAGAGGTCCAACCGCATGTTTCCCGACGGACCGGGCGTCCCTCCTGTCTGCGCTCCTCCGGCTGTCGTCTCCACAAGGGCAGTCACGCCGCAGACTTGCCTGCGCGGCCGGCATGGGGCGCGGAGGGCGGCCAAGGGGGCTCCACTGGTTTCTCTCCCTCGTGTCCTCCTGGCCGCGGGCCGCTGTCCCATCGGGCACGAGTGCAGAGACTGGGCGTTGGCCACTCTTGCTCCGGACTCCTGACCCTGCTGCCTTCAGAGGGGTTTTCTTGGAAAGCGTCTCCCTCGGGCCTGTGTCCTGTCTTCCTGGGCGGGGCGGGGTCCGTCCACTCCGGGTCACATGCTGGCCCCGTGGGGCCCGCTCCTGTGTCACTAGGAAATCGCTCAGAATGTCCTGTTTATGAGTGAGGGTCACAGCAGTGAGCCAAGGGTACCCCCGCACCCCTAGTAATCCCAAACCTTTTGCAGACCCATAGAAGGCTTCTCTGGGTCCACCACCTTCTACGGACGCCGATCCCACGTCGGAGCAGCAGAGAGGCCTGGGAGGCGGCGGCTCCCGGGGGGGTCTAGGACAGGCTGGTGCAGGGCTGCACTGTGTGCCCCCAGGACTCCGCACAGGCTCAAGCCCATCTGGGTCCCACTGTGGCCAGCTGCAGGGGTGTGGTGGGGGCGAGGAGGCAGGGCGCTGTGATTTTTCTCCTCCTTCCCTGGCCCAGAGCGGTTTCTCATTTTTTCAGCTCACGTTCATAAGTTCACCCTGACATGACAGGCTCTGTCAGAGCGAGGAATGGTTGTGTCTGAACAGGGGTAGGGGGGCCTTGCGGAAGAACACGGCTGTACACTAGGCCCTCTAAGTAATTATGTAATTCAGAGACTGAGTGGAAAATAGGTTACATAACAAGAATTGGAGACTTTTTTTTTTTTAATTAAAGAAATTAAAGATTTGAAGGGTGCCTGGGTGGCTCAGTGGGTTAGAGCCTCTGTCTTTGGCTCAGGTCATGATCTTGGGGTCCTAGGATTGAGCCCCGTATCAGGCTCTCTGCCCAGGGGGGGCCTCCCCGCACAAACTGCCTCTCTGCCTACTTGTGATTTCTCTCTGTCAAATAAATAAAATCTGTAAAAATAAAAAAATTGAGAGAGCAAGCGAGCACATTGGGGGAGGGGTGCAGACTCCCCCCAGAGCGTGAAGACCAGGGCGGGACTCAATCTTACGTCCCCGAGATCACAACCTGAGCCGAAACCATGAATTGGACGCCTCATTGACTGAGCCGCCAGGCACCGTGAGACCCGGAGGCTGACGTTCTCCTGGAGCGGTAGATGGCCTGGAGGACCCATCACCCAGGACGCCAAAGGCGCAGAGCATGCACTCACCCCCGGAACCCGCCTGTGCTCAGAACAGGCCGCCCGCGTGCATTCTCCAGCCCAGACCTGCGGTGAGCCACAAAACCAGTCACAGTGAGTTCTAACAGAGCAAAGGGAGTGTGTCGGCTTGCTGGAGTGGAATGAGTTCCTGACAGCAGCGTGAGGTCTGGCCGCCTCCGCCTCCAGAAAGAACAGCGGTCCGGACAGGACAGCACGCGGTCAGAGCCGTGGATGCGGCGTGTGCTCCAGCACACACTAGAGACGACCACAGAGACAACCAGCACGGCCCCTGCGTGAGGACCCGCCTGCGCCTGAAGCAGGACAGAGAAAGTGGACATGGAAAGCACACCGACGTGTGTGGGACACGCATCTGCACAGCAGGAGGAGAGGCTTCTAGTTAAAAAGCTAGAGAAGAGAGCAAACAAAACACAAAGGAAGCAGAAGAAAAAGGAAAATCAGCAAAATAGAAAAAAAACCCCAAAGTTAGTTCTTTGGAAAGATCAAGAGGCTGACAAACCGACTGTCACACCAGCCGACACAGAACACATGTCACCAGGGACGGCGCCACCCTCCTCCCCGCACAGGAACAAGCACCCGCGAGCCGGTGCTGGAGGCCAGGAGTCAGACCCCAGCTGCTCTGGGCCACCGAGCTGCTTCCTCCTGGAGGCCCTAGAGAGCCTCTCCCTAGCCCAGTCCTCTTGCCAGAGGTGCCCTCGTTCCTTGGCTCCCAACGTCCCTCCCGTAGACGCCAACACCAGCAGCTGTAGGTGAAGCCCCCC
>NC_081567.1:37819100-37859627 GCF_022355385.1 Mustela nigripes
CCCCCCTGCTACTGTTAAGGACCTTTGTAATGATACTGGGTCTGCCTGGAAACCCCACAGCAGTCCCGCTGTCTAGGCCTGCGCCCCTTTCTGCTGTGTGTCTGGACACGTTTGTGACTGTAGGGGTCAGGACGGCTGCCCCCCCCCCCCCCCGAGCATTTTGCTGTCACAGTTTCACAGTTTCCGAAATCACAGTGACCCGTGGGGCTCACCTCTAAAACCAGGAGCGAGGCGCGGCCGGTCTGGCATGGTGCTGGCTACGCTGTGAGGCACCAGGAAGCCACGGAAATGGCTACAGGCTGGGAAGGAGAAAGGAGAACCGTCCTTACCAGTGAGCGGACCCCCCACCGATGAGATGACCCCCCAAGGAGCTAATCCTAGAGACCCAGAGACACCTACAAAGCCAGCGCTGGCAAGTTCATTCGGCCAGGTCCTGGGACACCAGATTAGGAAAAACAAAATCCACTCCATTTCCACGTGCTGGCAACAGCTGTTCATGGAATGAAGAGGGTCCCGTCCACGGCGGCACCAAACTAAAGATCCTCCGAAAGTACCACGTTGAAAACAGCTCAAGATTCGTGAAGATCTAAGTCAAGGGGAAGGTGCCCCACACCCCTCCATTGGAAGATGGCTGTCATCTGCTGTGAGGCACGTGGAAAGCCTGAGCCAGAGAAAAGCCAAACCAGCGGGGCAGCTTGTCAAAACCAACCTCTCCATTCTAGGAGGCTGTACGCCTTTGTTTTTTTGAAGTAGGCCCTACGGCCCGTGCGGAGGCCAAGGCCGGGCTTGAACCCCCAACCCAGAGATGGAGACCCAAGGTGACGTCAAAAGTCTGACGCTTCACTGACTGAGCCACCCACGTACCCCATTTTTTAAAAAACGGCCGAGTCACAGACTGGGAAAAATGCTTCCAAATCTTATACCTGATACTCCACACTCTTAGGAGACCAGGGAAAAGCCGGCCCACCTTGGAGAGCGTGCCCCGGGGAAGGCAGCGCTGAGAGCCGCTGGGCTAGGGATGCGCAGGGTGCGTGCACTCTCCGGGGTGCTGAGAGGCCCCTGTGTTGCTGCAGCTGGCTGGGGGTGGGGGGGGGGTATGAGCTTGAGCCACAAGCTGGGTGCAGGGGTGACTTAAAGTCTCGTAACCGTCACACCTAAACACACGAGCCAGCATCTCCCCCCAAAGAATTTGCCCAAGAGGCCGGAAACCCACATCCGCACTGAGCCGTAGCTGAAGGCTTGCTACCAGGTCCTGGCAGCCCCGGACAGAAGCGCCCCCACGGCGGTCCGCTCAGCGGGTGGAAGGAGCTAGTGGCGGCCTCTCCCTGTCACCCCCCCCCCCCCCGGGACACAGCACTGTACGTGCTCACAGAAAGCCCGCTCGCCGGCCACGGGCAGATACACCAGCGTCACCCTTGGGCCAGCCCCACCGCACTGACTGGGACCGCCACAGGGGAGGACTGTCGGGGCGGGCGTCGTACTCGGCAGCACCTTTCGGGAGCTCTCAGCCCAGACAGCAAAACTGAGGCAGACCAAGGAGGGAAACGTATCAAAAAGCAGCAGCCAGCCGGGAAAGCTACACGCCTTGTGGGTGATCGGAACGGAAACGTGCAGCAGTGCTGGGCGACCCCAGGTCAGAGCTAGAGCAGAGGACGACGTGGGGCGTGCAGGGGTCCGTTCCGCACAGACCTCAGCACAGTCCACCTCTCGCGGGCTCTGGTTCCGGCCCAGATGCGGCCGAGCTGCTCGCTCCGTCCAGAAGAGCGCACACGGTGCACCGGCCACGGAGCCAAGCTGCTCTGGGGGGAGCCGTGCTCCGCGAGGGACCAAGACGTTGTCTACCTCGAAGCTGGTGGGCACGGCCCCCGACGTGCCCCATGGTGCTTCGAGAGCGTCACATTAAAGTCCACGTGTGAGAGTGGCCCAGAAACCCCCACATTCTGAGGACTCCTGCTCGGTGCTGAGTGACTCGGGAAACTGCAATCCAATGAACTCTTGCCAAAAACGACGGAGAGCGCAGCCAGGTGAGCCCCAGGATGGAAGGACACCCCCCGTGCCCCAGGAAGGACTTGCATCCAGACTGACTTTCTTTAAGAACATAGATCGGGCTGACCCATCACCAGAAATCGGCAAGAGACATACACGCCCTTCATGGGACAGGACAATCCTCCGGCTGACGAGCCTCAGGGGCCGCAGTCCCACTGGTGTCTGAGAAGCACAGGATAAAAGCCAGCGTCCACTCACCTTCGGGGCTTGGGAACAGACAGGATGGCGCTGGGCTGGGCAGGGCACCCCTGGGCGCCAGGAGGTGGGGACCCGCTAACTGCTCGGGAAGTCCAGCCTCACCTGCAAAGAAGACACACACCTGGTTCCCAGCAAGTCCACAGAGGACCCACAGGCCTGTGGCACAGGGCCCACAGGCAGTAGGCGGTGAGCGAGGATGTGGGGACGGCTGTGTGTCCGAGTTGCCTGAGTCCCGTGTCACATGAGCAGCCAGGCCCAGGGCTCACGTGGGACCCCCATCCACACGATGATCGGAAGCACATGAAACCAGACACCTCGTGGAGAGCCTCGATGGCCAGCTCCGAGTGGCCAGGGCAGGGAAGGACCCGGGGTCGGGGGTGGAGTGTGGGTGTTGCTATGGGGGCAGCCATGCAGGCCCAGCCGGGTTCACAGAGAGAGCCCTGTCCCTCCGCACACCCTCCCTCCCAGCCCTGGCCCTGTGCAAGGCTCGCGGGAACGTGCTGAGTCGGCACCTGGGGCTGCGGTAACGCGTGTTTACCTGGTCAATTTCTGGGCGTGCACATTCTCTGGCGGATCTATAATTTCTCAGAACAGAGGCTGAGAACCGACCTGGAAATCAGTCAAAGCTCAATAAATGGAGAGATAAAGCTGTCCCCCACGCCCGGCATCGGGAGCTGTGGGCCAGGCATGGGTGAGGCAGGAGTGGGGGAATGGAGAGGGGTGCAGCGGGTCCCCCTGGCCCTCTCTGCGGGGCTGCAGACTTGCCCCCTGGCCAGGAGGTACACTGGAGAGTCTCCCGAGGCTCCCTGAGCCCTGCCCCTCCTCTCGAGGGGAGCCTGGCTGTGCCCTCATCTGTCGGCCTCTGCTGAGGACCCCTCCCCCTGGCTGTGCCCACTGTGCCCAGGGTGGGTGGATGAGGGGGCGCAGGGCTCCCCCTGCTTGAGAAGCAAGGGGCCGTGCTAGCTGTCAGCCTTCTTCCTGGCCTGACCTGGGACTGACCTCAGGCCAGGCTCTGGGCAGCCATCCTGTGCAAGAGCAGGCTGGTCAGCTGGGAGCTCTGGAGGACAGCCTGGGTCCCAAAGCAGGTGGAGGTTGGTCCTGCAGCCACAAGACCCAGCGCCCAAGGCCAGGCCTCCCTCCACTCTCCCAGAGAGGGCAGCGCTAGGGAAAGCAAACACAAGGGGGCCAGGGACCCTGCCCTGGGTTCCTAGAAGAGGATGGGGGGAGGAGGGGTGACCAGACACCAGCTGACCCTGAGGTCCCAGAAGCCGAGGCTGGGCAGGGCCCCATGGAGGCCTGATGAGGACCCCACCCAGGCTGTTAGGAAATGGGCAGGGGGAAGGAGGGGGGTGGTCAGTGTGCCAGGCCCATCTCCCACTTAACTCCCACATGGCTGTCTGCTGAGTGGGAAGTCCCCCACAGCTGCCCAAGGGACCCCCAACCAGGGGCAGAGGGCCAGCCAAACCTGAAGGTGGCTTTGGGTGAAGGCAGCCCCCCAGCCTCTCCCCTATGCCATCTGTGTCCTGGGCATTTGGGGCTGACACTGGGTGCCGGGCTCAAGAGGGTTAATGGCATCGGGCCAGCAGGGCTGGGCTGGGCTGGCCACAGGGCGCTGGCGGCCCCGGCAGTGGGGAAATCAGAGGACAGGAGCGGCCGGCCCCAGCAGACGCACCAGCTTGTGGCCCACCTGTGGTCTGTTCTGCACACGGGATGGCCCTGACTGGAGGTGAGGAGCGCCCAGGGCCCCAGCCCCTCGCTCTGGGGGTAGCCAACCCTGTGCCTCCGAGGCCCGGGGCAGCCCTGCAAGGGCCCAGCTTGGGGTGGGCTGACAGCGCCAGTGCCGCCGCAGGGGCGCCTCGGGGTGTGCCCTCGGACACCCTCTAGCCACCTCCTGTCTGCTTCCAGGGCCAGTCCCCCTCAGGCACCCCCGGGGACCCCTCCCTGGGCTGGACTGCTGTCCCTGCAGCCCCTCAAAGGCCCGGCGCGGCCTGTGCAGGTGGGTGTGGGGAGCCTCCTGCACTGCCTCTGGCCCTGCCTGGACAGCCCACACCCTCTGAGGGCAGAGATGGGCCCCGACTTGGTGGGCAGCCCAGTGTGTGACACAGGTTTTGGGGTGTCATGCGGTGGGACCCAGTGCCCTCTGTCCCGAGACACCCCTGACCGCTGGTGAGTTGAGGGTGCGGAGTTCCCATCTGCCCTGAGGCAGGCACCGTGCTCCTCTCCCGGCATAAGTGCTGAGACATTCCTGGACCCAAGGCATGGCTCCTGGGAGCACATGGGAGGGTGCCCCCCACCCCAGGAGCCTCACTGCAGTGGCGCCCACCCACCCACTGGCCACTCTCAAAGGCAGGAGCACATACCCCACTCGGGCCTCCCGTCGGCCCACCTGCCAGCACAGCCCCACTTGAGTGTCCACGCTGGGACGCACACGGCCACACAGCTGAACAGCCAGGCACCCCTACCCGCAGTTCTCTCCAGAATGTGCGTCGCTACCCCAGTGGGCCTGCAGGGTGGAAAGGGCCGTCAGTTCTGAGCCGGACCACGTCCCGGTTGTCCTAACCGGGGCTCTACTTCCAAACGAGGCTGGGAGAGCACAGTTCTGAGCCCCTACCTCTGTCTGGGCTGCCAGCACCCCGGCCTCTCTTGGTCACGTGCTGCGGTCCGGGCGCCGAGTTCCACGCCGCAGTGTGTGGGCAGGCGGCGGCCCTCGCCCTGGGGCTCAAGTCCTCTGGCCCCTCTCCCTGCAGGAGGCCCAGTCCTGGCCGTGCTGCTAGTCTCGTGGGTGGCGCTGGGCCCCTGCAGCCTGGAGGGAGTGGAGAACGGGGCCCCAGGGGCCACCGAGAGCCCACAATGCCCAGCTGTGTGCACCTGTGGCCATGATGACTACGCGGACCAGCTCAGCGTCTTCTGCAGCTCCCGCAACCTCACGCAGCTGCCGGACGGCATCCCGCTCGGCACCAGGGCCCTGTGGCTGGACGGCAACAACCTGTCCTCCATCCCCGCAGCCGCCTTCCGGAACCTCTCCAGCCTGGCCTTCCTCAACCTGCAGGGCAGTGGGCTGGCGAGCCTGGAGCCGGAGGCGCTGCTTGGCCTACAGCGGCTACGGCACCTGCACCTGGAGCGGAACCAGCTGCGCGGCCTGGCAGCCCGCACCTTTCTGCACACGCCAGGCCTGGCCTCGCTCGGCCTCGGCAACAACCTGCTCGGCCGGCTGGACGAGGGCCTCTTCCAGGGCCTGGCCGGCCTCTGGGACCTCAACCTCGGCTGGAACAGCCTGGCTGTGTTGCCTGACGCCGCCTTCCACGGCCTGGCCGGCCTGCACGAGCTAGTGCTGGCGGGCAACAGGCTGACCTACCTGCAGCCCCCACTTTTCCGCGGCCTGGCCGAGCTGCGTGAGCTGGACCTGAGCAGGAACGCCCTGCGCAGCGTCAAGGCCGACGTGTTCGTCAAGCTGCCGCGGCTGCAAAAGCTCTATCTGGAGCGCAACCTCATCGCCGCCGTGGCCCCTGGTGCCTTCCTGGGCATGAAGGCGCTGCGCTGGCTGGACCTGTCGCACAACCGCGTGAGCAGCCTCCTGGAGGACACCTTCCCCGGCCTGCTGGGCCTACATGTCCTGCGCCTGTCACACAACGCCCTGGCCAGTCTGCGGCCGCGCGCCTTCAAGGACCTGCACTTCCTGGAGGAGCTGCAGCTCGGCCACAACCGCCTGCGGCAGCTGCCAGACAGGGCCTTTGAAGGCCTGGGCCAGCTCGAGGTGCTGACGCTCAACGACAACCAGATCCGTGAGATCGAGGCAGGTGCCTTCGCGGGCCTCCGCAGCCTGGCGGTCATGAACTTGTCCGGAAATTGCCTGCGGACGCTGCCGCCACAGCTCTTCCTCGGCCTGGGCAGGCTGCACAGTCTGCACCTGGAGCGCGGCTGCCTGGGCCGCATCCGGCCGCGCGCCTTCGCAGGCCTCTCAGGGCTGCGCCGCCTCTTCCTCAAGCACAACGGCATCGTGGCCGTGGACGAGCAGGGCCTGGGCGGGCTGGCCGAGCTGCAGGAGCTGGACCTCACGGCCAACCAGCTCACGCACCTGCCGGGACAGGCGTTCCAGGGCCTCGGCAAGCTGGAGTACCTGCTGCTCTCGGGCAATCGGCTGGTGGCACTGGCAGCCGACACCCTGCGGCCCCTTCGCCACGTCTTCTGGCTGGACGTGTCGCACAACTGCCTGGAGGCCCTGCCTGAGGCCGACCTGCCCCAGCTGCGCTACCTGAGCCTCCGGAACAACTCCCTGCGGACCTTCACGCCGCACACCCCTGGCCTAGAGCGCCTGTGGCTTGAGGGCAACCCCTGGGACTGCGGCTGCCCGCTCCGGGCCCTGAGGACCCTGGCCCTGCAGCAGCCCAGCGTCGTGCCGCGCTTCATGCAGGTGGCGCCGGAGGGCGACGATGGCCTACCACCTGTGTACGCCTACAACAACATCACCTGCGCCAGCCCCCCGGGCGTCTCGGGGCTGGACCTGCGCGATGTCGACGAGGCCCACTTTGCTCACTGCTGACTGAGGTGTGGCCTGCCCCGATGCCGCCCTGCGGTCACCATGGTGGCCCCCTCTGCTGGTGTGGGCACCGCTGCCATACAGGCCCCGGCCTTTCCAGCTGTCCCTCATTAAAAACCATTTAACAGGGCGTCTGGGTGGCTCAGTGGGTTGGGCCTCTGCCTTCAGCTCAGGTCATGATCTCAGGGTCCTGGGATCAAGCTCCGCATTGGGCCGGCTCTCTGCTCAGCAGGGAGTCTGCTTCCTCCTCTCTCTGCCTGCCTCTCTGCCTACTTGTGATCTGTCAAATAAATAAAATTTTTAAAAAAACAAAATAAATAAAAGCCACCTGACACACCTGTGTGACCACAGGAGTATAGCTCTGGCGATGCGGGGGAGGAAAGCTCAGGCCCCTGCCCCCGCCCCACGGCCCTCCTGGGACACCCACCTGTGCCAGAGGGGCGGGTCCTCCTCCTCCTGTGGTCCAGAGCCCCAGCACCTCAGCTATCCTCTTTGGCCACATTCTCAGAGGCCCTGATCCTGGCAAGCCAGGCAGAGCCAGGAGGGTCACTGCTCATGCCCAGCGTGAATGTAGGTTCTCGCTGCCAGACCCCGGCCGACACACCCCCCACCCCCAGGAGCCCTTCCCCTGCCCTCTAGTTCCACACCAGGAAACATCTGTCCACAGTGCACCTGAGCCCCCATCATCGCCCCCCCTCCCAGCAGGGGGTCGCCCTGTCCCTTCTGCCAACATTCCAACCTCTTCCCTTGGGGAGGGCGCCACACCGTGCCCTGGCCCACTGCACCGCCCGGCCTCCCTGGGGCGCTGCATGTCACTCCCAGCTCTGCCCCGGCCCTGCGGTGTGGAGGGTGTGGAAAGCGACTGGGGATGGGCCGTCCGCTGCGCCAGGCTGAGCCTTCCCCCACGGCATGGATTTCTCCGCTATCACCAAGCTCTCCACACACTGACCCCAAGCTCGATCCAGGCGTCTGCAGGGGCCCACAGGCTGGGCGTCAGAAGGCCAAGCTGGCTGCCGTGGAGCGCACCAGCCTGTTAAGGCTCTGGTGGCCCCAGGACACGACGCTCCGGAAGCAGCAGACCCGTAACTGCGGCAGTGGGACACTTTTAATCGTGGGTTCCTCTGAAGTTAAGTCTAACGCTTCACAAGACGCTCCCCGCTGTCCCGGCATCGCTCACAATGGCACTGGTGGGAGGCGCTGAGGACAGCAGACACCCCTAGGATTTCTCCAGACGTGTAGGTGTTGTGACCCACATGGAGCCTTGGCTGCGAACAACAGCCCGGCTGTGGGTCCAGGGGTGCGCGTGCCGTCACCTGAGAGTTCAGCCACCAGGACCCCACACCTTCTCCCGGGCCCTGCCACCGGCCCGCAGGACAGAACCACCCACTGTCAGCCACTCTACCGCCCAGAGGCCCGCAGGGCCACGGCCTCTGCTTAGGTCTGAGTGTGCGCGGCCAGAGACACGAGAGGGGGCTGCCTTGGTCAGGAGAGCCGAGCAGGCGCCTCACTCAGAACCTTCTGGGCTATGGAGGAGAGCGCGGGGAAGGCGGGACTCTGAGGGAAGTCCCTGATGAAGTCTCGACCTTCCTCCAGGCTCCTGGTGAGCTCAGGGTCCAGAGGCACAGATCCTGCGAAGGGGGAGGGCAGGGGACGGGCTGTGAGGGTGGCAGAGGGTCAGGGGCCAGCTCCCCAGCCCCAAGCCACCGGGGTTCCCGCAGGCTCCCGCTCGTGCCCACCAGCCGTGGGGAGCTCAGACCCCCGGAGCAGAGTCCAAGCGCTAGCCCTGCCGTGCTCACCCAGGAAGGGGACTCCGGCGAGTCTGGCCAGCTCTGCCCCGCCTCCCTGGGAGAAGACGTTGGTGCACTCCTGGAATGCAGATGTGCAGCCCCCCGTAAGGAACTTCTCACACACTCGAGGGACAGGCCCAGGGGTATTCTCGCCACCCAAGGCACACCTGACCACCCCTGGGCCCCGCAAGGGCTGGTGACCACTCGAGTCCCCACGACTCACTGTGCAGTGGGGACAGATGAAACCACTCATGTTCTCCACGATCCCGACCACCTGCAGCCCTGTCTTCCTACAGAAGGTCAGCTCCCGCCTCACATCCCCCACAGACACCGCCTGCAACCAGGCAACAGAGGACAACAGTCAGTGGGCGGGTCAAGAGCCGGGAGTGATGCCAGGTCCCCAGTGAGGTCGCGGATGGTGCTCGCGTGGTACCTGTGGCGTGGTGACCACGAGGGCCCCCAGGGGGCCATAGGGGCGCAGCGCCTCCACAGCAGCCATGTGCTCATCAGAGGTCCCCGGGGGCGTGTCCACAACCAGGTAATCCAGCTGTCCCCAGGCCACGTCAGACACGAACTGCTTTATCAGCGCTGCAGAGACCCAGGGGTCTCAGCGAGCCCCTCACCTACAGCCTCTGCAGGTCCCGAGTCTGTCCCAACGGCCGTAGAGCAAGCCACTCCTTACGGAGGATAGCACGCGCACCACGTGGGCCCCACAAGCACGTCCCTCTTCCCGGATGTGGGGACACCCCTGCCACCCAAGACTTCTGCTCAGGCCTGAGCCAGGAGCTGTGATCCCCCTGGGGAGGGGCTATGTGCCTGGACGCAGGTTCCCCTCCAGCTTCTGCAGCAGGAGAGATGGTGACCCACGGCGGCAGGTCCCACATGCAGCCCCTCTCCCCGCCAATCACACGGCTTAGTGGGGCCCGGCATGGCCTCAGGTCTGAGCAGAACCCTCCCCGCTCAGGGACTTGGATGGGGCCGTTGACAACCGCACAAGGTCCCTCCTGCTCTTAACTCCCACGCCGGCCTGATCGCCTGGTGAGCAGCAGAACCGTTCTGCAAGTAACTGGCTCTTGGGTCTCTGGCTTTACCCAGTAACCCTGGGGAGGGGGGCCCGAAGCTCCCGCAGGACTTTCTGACTTTTTAACGGAGTACCGAGGTGGCAGCTGGGGGAAGCAAGAGGGCTGGCTGTGCCGTCCCACGCCCCGTCATTACCGTTCTTCTTGGGGCCCCTCCACACCACTGCCTCGTCCGGGCTCTCCAGCAGGAAGCCCACGGACATGAGAGAGATGCTCTGCTCCTGGTCCACAAAGACGGGGACCCAGCCACTGTCACACTGGTGCACGGCCCTGCCCTGCACCCGAAGCATGCGGGGGATGCTGGGGCCACACAGGTCCACGTCGAGGATGCCCACCTGCAAAGAGGCAGGACGTCCATGAGGGGCAGGAGCAGCGGGGCAGTCGGTGAAGGTGCCAGGGTGGGGTGCTCACCTTCTTGCCCGCATGGCGCAGGGCCAGGGCCAGTTCCGTGGAGATGGTGCTTTTCCCGACCCCCCCCTTTCCTGAGAGGACGAGGAGGATGTGCCGGACACCTGCCAGGTTTCCAGGCTCTGGTCAGGAGAAAAGGGGAGGACAGAGAATCCACCTCGCACCAGATGCTCTGGGAGGCTTACTCCGAAGGCTCACCAGCCCCTCCTGCACCCCCAATTCCAAGACCTGCTCCTTTGGCGGAACGGAAGCAAACACCCCCAGCTAGAAGGAAGGTCTTCCTGCAGGCCAGCTCCAGACCTGACCTCTTAGCAGACGGCTGTCCCAAACCGCCCCCTCCGCTGTGAGCACGTGTGAGCTGCGTTCCCATAGCTCACGCTCCCAGGTGGGCCACAGGAACGGAGAGGCTGCAGGGTCCAAGCTGATCCCAGTGGGAAACAGGGCCATCGAGACAGGTTGAGGTGTGCTGTGCTGGGGACAGCCCTGCCCCCACTCATAGGATTCAGGTGTGATGCCCCCCAGGTGCCCAACCACTCTCCTGGGATCCCTGGTCTCCGGTTCTCAGGAGGAACGCTTAGAGCTCTAGTCACAGGAGGGCATGGAGCCACCTCTCTGGCTCACACCATGCCCTGAGCCCCAGGCACACACCTGCATCGCTGGCCACTCCCAGAGCGGCCCCAGGCCCAACAGCCATGGCTCTCTGTGGGCCGCGGACCACTCCGCCCGGGTCTTCCCTCCTATGAGCATAACATGTCCTTGAAGAAACACCAGGCCCACCCCTGCCGCGCAGGGTTGCCATCTGCACCCACACAGCCGTCAGTCCCTCTACAACACCCTAATGTTCTTGCCTCTTACCTCTGACCCCGCCACGGGCATCCCTGCCCGACATCCCCACCGCCCTGCCCGCGAGCCTGGGTCCCCCTGGGGGCTCCACAAAGGCTGCCCTGGTCCCGACCCTCCTCTAGACCCTGCCTCCAGCGACGAGCGGGGACGGGGTGCGCGGGGCACCGGGCCGGCTCGCGGCAGGGCCCGGTCGCCGACGCCGACAGCACCCCCGGGGCAGCCCGCCGCACCCGCCCGCACCCGCCCGCGCCGTGCTGGACCACCGGTTCCTCACAGAACCCACACACGCGGCGCGCAGGCTCCAGCCGCGCGGCCCTGCGGCCCCCAGCCCCCGAGGCGCAGCGAGACGCGGCTGGTCCCCGCCAAGCACCCTGCGCGCGCCCTCTGGGCGCCGACGACACCCCCTGAACGCCCGGGGCCGCGACCGGCCGCGGCGCACCGGAGCCGCCAGTTCGGAGCACTCACCCGCCGCCTCCGCCATCCTGCCCGCCGCGCCGCACGGCCTCCGTCCACCGGCCCAAGCCCCGCCCCCCGCGCAGCGCCCTCCCCCTGGCCGTCCTGACAGGCCCACTCGCGCTCCACTCAGCCAGTCACATCCACGCGATGTGCCCGCCATGAACCGGAAGTGGGCTCACTTCTGTGTCAGTCCCAGCCTCGCCCCGCGTCCAATGGGCACACGGGCCCTGTCGCCGACTGCTTGGGACGTGACCAATGGGGAGGTGGAGCCAGAACCGACAGTTCGAGCGACCTTTCGGCAGGAGGCATGTGCCGCGCGGCCCGCCCCCTGCCCGCAACCCCGAACCGCCAGCGCCCAGCAGCGCCCGCCAGCGGCCGCGGGGCCAATGCGGCGCGGGGGGCGGGCTGCGGGGCGGGGATTGTTTACGTCTCGCTGGGGAGCGGAAAGTAGGTCACGGCCGCCGGGCGGAGCGCGGCGGCAACTAAGCAGTGGCAGGTGAGCGGCGACGAGGTTCGGCGGGCGGCGGGCGCGGCCCCCGGCCCCGCAGCGCACGGCCGCCGCGCTCGCAGGCCTGGCGGGAGCGCTGGCGGCGCGGGGCCCCGGCGCGCCTTTGTTCCTGCGGGCGGCGGCGCTGGGGGGGCCCGGGGCTCGGCGAGAGGCCTCGCCGCAACCCCCGCGACAGCGCGCAGCTGGAGACCCGCGCGGGCCGGGTCGGGGCGCGCCGCCTGCCGTGCGCTGCTGCGGGGCGGTCACCTGCGCCTGGCGGCCGGGGGCGGCGCCTCGGGGAACGGGCGCGTGGGGCACTCTGGGTCGGGGGGCAGCCCCGGAAGGCGGCGTGGTCCCGGGAGAATGCGGGACGGGAAAGGCATTCCGGGCGAAGGGCGGGAGCGCGCTCGCACCGGGGCCAGACCCTTGCGGCTTGGAGGAGCGCGGAGGGGCGGGATGTTGCATGTTGTCTCCGTAAGGCAAGGCCGAGCCGTTTCCAGATGGATTGAGACTTGCTTCCGTTCTTAAGCTCTGTGCTTCCAGAAAGTCGGCTCGGCTGTAATGAGTGAAGTGGGAGGAGCCAGAGGAAGGTGGCCCCGGGGATGGAGAGGGCTCAGGACATGGTTTGGAGGTGGTGCTGGGCGTGTGAGGGTGTTCAGGGTGACTGCCATGGGTCTGGCATGAGGAACTGGGAGGTTGGAGATGCCATCTGTCACACTGGACGACAGAGGAGGAGCCAGACGAGGTTGGAGGCGCCCGAGGGACGGCTGGGCTCCGCAGGCTGAGCTCGGTCCGGCTGAGATACGCGTTTGAGAGTCATGGGCATGTGCGTGGTGTTCCTCACTCTCTGCCTGGTGCTCATCGAGGTGCCTGCATGTTGGAGGGAGGGCTGAGGGCGGGAAGAGTCCCAGAGCTCTTGGTCCGCATCCACAGGGCTTAGGCAAGCTCGCATCTTTGGCCGAGGCCAGCATAGCTGGCTGAGGATGGAGCATGGAGCACGGGAGCACTGCCTGTGTCTTCTCTGCTCAGAGCCTGGGTGTTCCTCCAGATCCTGTCCACCATGGCCAGGCGCCCTCGGAGCAGCAGAGCTTGGCACTTTGTCCTGAGCGCAGCCCACCGAGACGCGGATGCCCGGGCTGTGGCTCTGGCAGGGACCACTAACTGGGGCTACGACTCGGATGGGCAGGTAGGTCCTGGTGGGGGATGTGGGCATGGATGGACTAAGGGGCAGAGATGCCCAGGGCAGGCAGTACCTGAGCCAGAACTGAAAGAGAAAGATGCCCCCGGGGGCAGAGGATGGGCCAGGGAGGCCCTCCTTTCCCCTGGTCAAGGACCCATGTGGCCCTGGGGTGACAGGACCCCAGGACAGATACCACCTTTAGATTTTTCTCTCTGGGGCACAGAAGTTGTTTTTTTTGGTCAGTTCAACAAAAACTCCATTCCACTGATCCAACCAGCGTCCTAAAGCAGCTTGGCGTGTGTGCTCCCAGATGTCATCTTTGCCTGTATGAATATATGCTTGGTGTTTGTGTACATGTATGTAGAAAGAGGACCTGGAATTTTTAGAGATCAAAACGCCCGTGCCTTCCCACATGCAGTGGCTCCAGAGCTCAGGGAGGCCAGGGGTCCTGCAAAGGAGCAGCTGGACACCCCAATCGTGGCAGCCACGCTGCACAGCTGTTGTGCCTTTTGCTGGAGGTGGGCACTGCAGATGGCTTGTCAGAGCGCTCAGACCAGGGCAGGGGTTCAGTTCTGCTCTGAGTCGCTTTGGCTGCTTCCGGCAAGGGTGATCCTTGGGTGACTGGGCTCTGCCGGGTCCTAGCACCCCATGTTATTGCCCTAGCCCTGGCGGGTTTCCTGGAGGAAGCAGTTGTCTTCTTGATAGCGTGAGGGTGGCTGAATCCCGTGGGACCACCACCCCCGGGGGAGAACTGGAGGCAGAGTCCAGGGCCCCTTCCAAGGGCCTCCCCAAACTCCCTGCCCAGGCCAGTGAGAGGCCTCGGCCTGCATTCCTGTCACATTGCCAGCTCCCCCGACCACATGATCTGAGCAATCCATTCTCCCGCCAGTCTCTGCCCGGCCAGCTCATCGCTGGAAGATGCAGGTGGTGTTGGGGGCCTAGGGCACAGCATGTGACGCATGCCTATAGCTTGTCTGTCACCTAATGGGCGGGGAGTCCTGGGTTGTGTGGGCGGGCGTGTCACCCCAGCACCTCTGACTCCGGCTCTGATGCTGGTTCTCTGGTTGGTGGTGGGCAGCTGCCCCCTCCCTGCTGTGCTGCTGCGCAGGGGGCTGGTCGAGTGGACCCCGGGACTCAGGTCTGTGACCTTGGCATTAGACAAAATGGGAAGGGGATGGACGGCCTGATGAGCAGTGAGCCTGCCTTCGCTTTGGGGGAACAGCATTTTCCATAAGGGGCGGGTGGTGCCTCAGGCATTCTTCCTGTCTCTTGGTGGCATCTGTCCATGACCGTGGCTTCTGGCCTCCTGAGCTCCATCTCTGCTGTGTGGCCGCTCCGTAGCCTTGGGTGCCAAGAAACAAGGGGCAGGTTTTTCAGCCTCTAACGGGAGAAAGCAGAGCTGAGGAGCACAGCATGGGAGGGAAGGGCTGGAAAGGCCTCTTGGAAGCGCAGTCTAGGGGCATCGAGGCCGCCCCTGCTGTAGGAGACAATGGACACAACAGGGGGGTGGGCAGGCCCCGATGCAGGCTGTAGGCCTTACCCTCAGAGCAGCAGGATGCTAAGGCGAACCAGGCCTTGCCCTGGGTCTGTGCAGGGACAGAGGACATTTCGGGGGGAGGAGCTCATGGAGGCCAGGAGAGCAGGGCACAGAGGGTGGAGCCTGGCCAGGACCCCAGCCTGCGTTCAGGGCCTGGCCAGTGAGACCCCACCCCCTTGCAGGTGGGTCCAGAGGGCCCTGTCCTCAGAAGAGGAACAGCTCCGTGTGCAGAAGGCATCTGTAGTGTTAGCATACCTGACTGGTCTTCTGGAAGGATTTGGCTCTGGGCCATCATCGGGCTCCCAAGATGTGGAGCACATGTCATGAGGGTGGGGCCCCTTGGGCAGAGGACAGGTCCCCACGGAAGGTCTTGCTGTGGCAGCACTGCATGTATGTGCACGGGACTACAATGCCCTGGGCTTGGGTTAGGAGCCACCCATTCTGTGATGACCAGAGGGCCACGGCCCAGAACAGATGCAGGGGCTCTGCAACAGGAAGGGGCCCACGCGCTCCCTGTGTAGAGAGCCAGGCTGCCTTCGTCAGGTCAAGAGTCTGTCCCGGGCTCCCCTGCTTCAGGATGGCTGGAGGAGGAGCTGGAGCCAGCAGCCCCACCTGACTGGTTGTCAGCGGGGTGCCTGGTGACCCCCGGTGGAGCCCTTGAACCCATTCCCAGGAAGGCGGGGGAGGTGTCCAGGGCCACTGGGGGTGGCACTGGACAAGGGTAGAGAGTCCCAGGGAAGGCCTTTGGGGATGGATCTGCAGGTGCTTCCTCGGGGCATCAGTGCCATCGACCTGCACGTGGTGGCAGCGGAGGGCAGGGGGCATGCCAGGCGGGAGCAGCTGGTCCTTCTCTTGCAGCACAGTGACTCTGATTCCGACCCTGAGTCCCCCACCCTGCCGCCGCCCATCCCCAGCGCTGTGCCTGTGACCGGGGAGTCCTTCTGTGACTGTGACGGCCAGAGTGAGGCCTCCTTCTGCAGCAGCCTGCACACGGCGCACCGCGGCAAGGACAAGGACTGCCGCTGTGGGGAGGAGGACGAGCGTGAGAACCGGGGGAGGACACAGGGCGCGGGGCACGGGAAGCCAGCCTGCATATCCTCCAGCCCTGACCTCCTCCGCTCCTGCAGATTTTGACTGGGTGTGGGACGACCTGAATAAGTCCTCGGCCACCCTGCTGAGCTGTGACAACCGAAAGGTCAACTTCCACATGGAGTACAGCTGTGGCACAGCGGCCATCAGGGGCACCAAGGAGCTGGGGGAAGGCCAGCACTTCTGGGAGATCAAGATGACCTCCCCAGTCTATGGCACCGACATGGTCAGTGGCCAGCAGGCTGGCGGGGGTGGGGCTGGCAGGTGTGACCCCAGGCGCCCAGGCCCCAGACGCCCTCTACCCGCCCCACTCTTCCCAGATGGTGGGCATCGGCACGTCAGACGTGGATCTGGACAAGTACCACCACACGTTCTGCAGCCTGCTCGGCAGAGACGAAGACAGCTGGGGTCTCTCGTACACGGGTATGTGGGGCCCCGAGGGCAGGCAGAGGACAGGGGTGGGGGTCGCAACCCCGAGGCAGCAGGGCTCACCCCATCGCCCTGTCCCCCAGGTCTCCTCCATCACAAGGGCGATAAGATGAGCTTCTCGTCAAGGTTTGGCCAGGGCTCCATCATCGGTGTGCACCTGGACACCTGGCACGGGACGCTCACCTTTTTCAAGAACAGGAAGTGCATAGGTGAGGGCAGACATGACCTTGACTGGTGCCTGCAGGGTGTGGAACTGCAGCCCCCACCCAGGCGTCCCAGCAGCTGGTCCCTGTAGGAACCTGAGGTCCTGGGTTTCCTGGAGGGCGGGGCCACACCAGGGGCAGTGGGAGTCTGCATCCTGCAGGGCCGGCTGGGGACTCAGGTGGTGCCCTCCACTCCCCCAGGCGTGGCGGCCACCAAGCTGCAGAACAAGAAGTTCTACCCAATGGTGTGCTCCACGGCGGCCAAAAGCAGCATGAAGGTGATCCGCTCATGCGCCAGCATGACCTCCCTGCAGTACCTGTGCTGCCACCGCCTGCGCCAGCTGCGGCCTGACTCTGGGGACACGCTCGAGGGGCTGCCCCTGCCACCCGGCCTCAAGCAGGTGCTGCGTCACAAGCTTGGCTGGGTCCTGAGCATGAGCTGCGGCCGCCGCAAGCCCCCCGCACCATCCCCCGTGGCCACCTGCGCAAGCGGCCCCGAGCCCCGGCCCCACCCACGGAAACGCTGCCGACGGACCTGACTGCTTGCTGGAGGACACCGCCTTCCCTGGGCCTGGAGCCGCCTGCTCCACGCCCCTTCAAACAACTCCAGAGGGCAGACTCACGCCCAGGGCGCCCAGGGCGGTCTTGGCTGGTATGGGCCCCTGTGGCCCCAGGAGCATTGGCCTTTGGTGTCGTGCAGATGCGGCCAGCCCGGCTCTCCTGGACCGACTGGGCCGGAGGACACGGGCAGAGGCAGCCCCCGTGCTCGCTCCCGGCCTGTTTGCGTCCTTCAGCTGCTCATGCATGTCGTCAGCTGCTGTCCCTCCTGTCCCAGGCCAAAATGACCGTAATAAACTTATACTCCACATGACGCCTCTGTGGTGGCCAGAGGAAGGAAGTCAGGGCCGAGGCCCGGGGCTCCCGGCTGCCCAGGGCTCTCTCCATGTCGCAGCCAGCTACATCCCAGCGCCTGCCAGGAGAGCCAGCCCCGTTCTCTCTCCTCCCCCGGGACTCTGTTTTATTGCCTCTCAGAACATGCCGCCCCCAAGTCTCCCCGTGACTGGTGTTTGTTACCCCTTCCTGACCCCAACTGGGCCCCAGCTCTGTGGCCAGCATGTCCAGGACCCAGGGCAGGGGAAGTTCACCCCTCCTCTCCTGCCCATCCCAGCTACCCTAGAATGTTTAGGCTGCCCCACGCCCTCCCACCTACCCCAAGGGCAATGCCCTGTTCCCTCCCCCTGCCAATTGGGGTGGGGTGGACCACGTTCTGTCCTGCTGGTGAGACAGGGCTCCTTCCTATCCCACAGACGTAGTCAAGAGCTCATATCCCACAGACGTAGTCAAGAGCTCAGGTCCAGCAGGAGCTCGGGGTTGGTGGCGGTCAGGAAGAGGCAGATGCGGCGGGAAAGGTCAGGCCCCACCCTGCGGGGCCGGCCAACACCGCCGGTCTTCACGGGGAGGTCCGCCAGGAGGGCCAGGCGCTCCTGATCCGAGCTGCAGCTCGTGTATGCCTGTGGTGGGCACAGCGATAAGCAGGGCAGCTCTTGGGGCCCTAGCTCCACAGCGACAGGCAGGGACTGGGGGACCCACCTGCTGCAGAAGGCGGGGAGAGGGGAAGGCAGTGACAATGGCATCGGCCACAGCAGGGCTGACCCGGCGGAACTGCCTGATCTGTCGCCACCAGACCCCCCGCAGTCCTGTGCCATCTCTTGCCACGCGCTCACCGGCTGCCCAGCGCCCAGCCACACAGAAGGAAAAGGCACAGGAGTCCCGGTACTGCCTACAGATGGAGAAGGATGCAAAGAAGGTTCTAGAGCCCTCACGTCTTCGGAGCACCCTGTCCTCCCGGCTCACAAAGCCCTCGGCTCTCTGCTATCAAAGACACCAGGGAGATTCCACCCACCCAGGTGTCCCTGTCCCCTCCCCCAGCCACAGTCACAAGTGTGGGTTGGGGGCACGCACTTGAGCGGGCGCTGAGCAAGGGCCCTGGTGAAGGCGCATATGTTCTGAGTCAGCTCCTGCCAGGAGGCCACCAGCAGCACATCCAGATGTGCCCAGAGCTGCAGGAGGACCAGGGCCTGAGGATGTGAGCCCACCGTTTGGTCAGACAAGGTCACCCCTAGGGGACACCCAGCTGAGACGAACCCCACATGCTGCTCCAGGACCAAATGGGCTGCTGGGCCTTAGAGAGCAGCCCAGGCACCAGGACCAAGGGCAGAACCAAAGGCAAACATCCCACCCATCCCACTTCACCTGACAGGCCCTCACCTCTTCCACCTTGGGCCAGCTGAGTGTCACTGGGGCACGGGCCACTGCTGGACTCTCTGGCTGCTGCACGTGCTGGCTGCTGGGCTGCTGAGACCTGAACAAAGATGACCATCTCTCTGGGTCCCCACACCCCATCACTCTTCCGGGGCCCCCCAAGAAAGGGAATTAGCTGGGTCATAGTCAACCCCTGGGCTCCCACTACCTTTCCCCCGAACTCCCGCATCCCAGCCAGGCCTACTAAAGACAAGAGAGTGACTGGTACCACAGGTAGACATCCAGCCCGATGACAGCCAAGCGGAGGCCGGTGGAGCTCTCAGGACAGACCCAGGGCACGGAGCAAGATGGGCCACAAGTCTGCAAGCCGAGGTTTAACACATCTGTTTCTGCAGCTGGCAACACGGCAACTGCGTTCGCATGCAAAGAAGTCGGCCTGAGAGTGGCTCAGTGGTCCGGGGGAGAGAAGGACACAGGCTTCCAACCACAGAGCACAGCTGTGTGCCTCCTGCAAGGCCGAGGGACCTGGGAAACCCACAGTGCCTTCCAGGCACCTGCAAGAGGGACCCTGACCCCTCACCCTCCACTTCTGCCTCTCCACCCCAGCACCCAACTGCCTACCATTCTGCAGGTGTGTGAGAAACCCTGAACCACCCACACCCAGACCCGCACAGAGTCTAAGCTAATGCCTGCCTTGTCACTCAGCTTACCGGAGAACTTCCCCTAACCCGGGTTTTACTCTCCAGCAGCGGCCCCAGTCTGCTCCAGGCCAAGAATCCACCTGGCTTCCCTAGCTCACCCACATCTCCACCCCAGGCCGCTGCATACATCCTGTCTGGTCCTTCTCCCCTAGAGTACGGAACAGCAGCTAGCGGAGCAGCTCCCCCAAGCTGGGAAGCCCAGCCCCTCTGCCTGTGGGAAGGACTACTGCGCCCCACCCCTGCGCACCTGAGTCAGCTGCAGGAGGCCCTGTAGAAACTCCTCTGGCTCCAGGAGCAGGAGAACCTGTTCCTCGGCAGCCCACACCTCCGAAGGCACCTGTGGGGACATGGAGAGACAGTGCTCCCCGCCCCCACCTCACAAGTCCCAGGGCCCTGCCTGGGCCCAGTGGCTCAGAGGCTCTTCGCTATAGCCAAGCCCAGAGCCTGGCGAAACTGCTCTACAGACAATCCTCGCCTCATCCCCCGCCAAGTCCAAGACCAGTTCAGGTTTGTGGACACCAGCCCTGCAAGTCGCCGCCACCCCTTGAGCGCTCCAGCTTCTAGCTGACCACTCTCAAGCCCCGCAGGCGTGCGTGAAGTTGCAGGGAACAAGCACTCAGGCCAGGGGTGCACTCCGCAGCCACCGGACACTTACAGTGCGGGGACAAGGGTCCGGCTTCATTCTGGTCCACCTGAGGCTCCGGGCCGGGCGCTGGGGTTCGATGTGGTACTCACAGCCCAGGGCGCCCAGGGCCTCCAGCAGGACGTCGGCACCAGCATCTTCCAGAATGGCTGCGATGAGCCGCAGGGACACGGCTGTCACCACCGCCCGGCTGCGGAGAGCCGACCCCGGCCTGCGCCCGGCCGCCTCCCCAGCTGGGAAACCGACTCCACGCCGGCGCCCCCCGGCTCCCCCACGCACCTGGGTCCACGCGCACTGCCACGCGCCGCAGGGCCCGCTCGGGCCGCAGAGCCTCGGCGGCCGCCCTGCACTCCTCCGCCGCCGTCCTGCACTCCTCCACCGGCCGGCGGGCCTTCGCGCCGGCGGGTCCCTCGCCGTCCGAGTCCGAGACCTCCCACGTCGGAGGCCGCCGCCGGCCCCCGCCCCGTGCCCCCGCCCGGCGCCAGCATCCAGCCCGCCCGCAGCCCTCCCGCGCCATCGCTGGCCCGGCCTCCACTGAGCTTCCGCCCGCAGTCGGACGCTTTTCCGAGAGACACCGGCCGCTTCCGGCGGAGGCGCGGCTTCCGGTCGGGGCACGGGCAAGCCGGGCGCCGACCATGGCGCGCAAGAAGGTGCGGCCGCGGCTCATCGCCGAGCTGGCCCGTCGCGTTCGGGCCCTGCGGGAGCAGCGGAACCGACCGCGCGACTCGCAGCGCTACGCCCTGGACTACGAGACGCTGACGCGGCCGTACTCCGGCCGCCGGCTGCCGGTGCGCGCCTGGGCCGACGTGCGCCGGGAGAGCAGCCTGATGCAGCTGCTCAGCCGACTGCCACTCTTCGGCCTGGGCCGCCTGGTCACGCGCAAGTCCTGGCTGTGGCAGCATGACGAGCCGTGCTACTGGCGCTTGACGCGCGTGCGGCCCGACTACACGGCGCAGGTGCGTGCGCGCGGGTGCCCCGGCGCCCCGGCCGCGGGGAGGGGGCGAGCGCGCGCTCCGAGCCGACGCCCTGTGCGCTTGCTTTGCAGAACCTGGAGCACGGGAAGGCCTGGGGCGTGCTGACCTTCAAAGGTGAGGTGCTGGGGGCGGCCGTGACCCTGACCCCTGACCCCAGCCTGTCCCACGGGCGCACGTGTGCTCAGCCCGGGCCTTCTTCCCTAGGGCGGACGGAGAGCGAGGCCCGGGAGATCGGGCAGGTCATGTACCACGACTGGCGGCTGGTGCCCAAGCACGAGGAGGCTGCCTTCACCGCGTTCACACCGGCGCTGCCCGAGGACGCTCCGCGCTGCGTGCCCTACCCGCCACTCCTGCGGGCCATGATCCTAGCGGAGCGGCAGAAAAGAGGGGACGCCTGCACCGAGGAGCCCATGCTGAATCTGGAGCGGACCCGAGTGCATCCCTGGGACTACCCTGCGAAACAGGAGGCGAAGAAAAAGGCCAAGGCCACGCCAGTCTAAATGCCACGGGGAGGGCGCGGGGCCCCGCTTTGTGAACGAAGACGCCTTTGCGTTGCAGCTGGGTCAGCCCCCTGGGAGCATGGAGCCAGACCCTGCGCCCCCGCTTTTGCTCTGGGCGAGCAGGCCCCCGGGGTGTCGGGGCTGGCCTCGGGGCGTGGCGGGGCTGGCAGCGCTGGCGCGGGTCGCCTCTGCGCTCCGTGCGGTCACTGCCGGACTCGGCCGGCAACTGTGTGCGCGCGCGAATAAAGGCAGAACCGGAGCCCTGGTTTGTGGTTTTCTTTGCGTTTGGGGTTGGGCAGCCACAGCAGGTTTTGGGCAGGTCCGGGAGGGAGCGCCGACCCTGGGGGGGTACCTGAGGGCTGGGGCTCCCCGTGCGCCCGCCGCCCGCCGCCCGGCCCCTTTAAGCGCAGGCCCCGCCCGCCGCCGCCGCCATCATGCTGTGCCTGCTGCTGACGGTGCTCGCCCACCTCTTCCCGGCTGGTGAGCGGCGGCGGGCCCGGGTGGGGGAGCGGGTGCGGGCAGGGGAGCGGCCGGGCCTGACACGCCCCAACCCCGCGGGCTCCCGCAGCGGGCGCCGGCGTATACGAGCGCACCTTCCTGGCGGTGAAGCCCGACGGGGTGCAGCGGCGGCTCGTGGGCGAGATCGTGCGGCGCTTCGAGCGCAAGGGCTTCAAGCTGGTGGCGCTGAAGCTGGTGCAGGTGAGGGCGCGCGGGGGGCGGCGGCGGGGCGGCAGCGGGGCGCGGGCGGGCGGGTGGAGACACCGCCGCGCGCGGCACGTCCCCACCCCGGACCGCCGCAGGCCTCGGACGAGCTGCTGCGCGAGCACTACGCCGAGCTGCGCGAGCGGCCCTTCTTCGGCCGGCTGGTGGACTACATGGGCTCGGGGCCCGTGGTGGCCATGGTGAGTGCCCGGCGCGCGGGCGGGCGAGTGGGCGGGCCCGAACGGAGGCCTATGCACTGATCCCCGCCGGCTCGCGCGCAGGTGTGGCAGGGGCTGGACGTGGTGCGCGCCTCGCGAGCGCTCATCGGGGCCACCGACCCGGCCGACGCCGCGCCAGGCACCATCCGCGGGGACTTCTGCGTCGAAGTCGGCAAGTAAGGCAGCCCGAGCGCGCGCTCAGCCCCCGCCACGCCCCGGCAGCCGCCGGCGCTCACGTGGCTCTCCCGCAGGAACGTGGTCCACGGCAGCGACTCGGTGGAGAGCGCCCGCCGGGAGATCGCGCTCTGGTTCCGCGGCGACGAGCTGCTGTGCTGGGAGGACAGTGCCGCGCACTGGCTGTACGAGTAGCTGCGAGACCCCGCGGGCCCCTCCTATTAGTGGCCCGCCCTGGCTCACTGCGTGGGCCAGCGTTTCTTGGGACAATAAAGTGAAGCAAGTCCTTAACGCTCCCGCTGGTCTGTGCCCAGGGACACAGGGCTACGACGTTAAGACATTTATTACATACAGAGCAGATACGTGGGTTCGCTTGCAGGGCCAAAGCCTGAGGAGAATCACCACCCAGCCCCTTCCCTAGCTGCGCCCACCCGGCTCGCCCTCAAGTCTCTTCGCGGCCCTGTGGGAACAGACAAGGGACTGGACATACATCACAGTGGAGAGTGGCAGGGTGGTGGGGAGAAGCCTGCAGCTGCACGTGGCTGTGGTGGTGGCTGGCTAGGATGCGGCGTGGCTGCCCGAGATCTGTGCTTCTCTGGTGGGAGGTGGGTGGGCAGCAGGGCTTCCGGAGCAGGAGTGAGGCCTGGACCTGGGCGGGTTGGGGAGGTGGCAGTCCAGGGCGGCCCCCCTCAAAGCCGGCTGGAGGCAGCTTCTACCCCGAGCTCTCGCTGGCTGTCTTCAGTTGCCCTCAAGGGAGCAGGCCACACTGCCAGCCCTAGGCACTTCTTAGTGTGTCTTGGGAGCTGGGCTCCTTGGAGACTGGGAGGCAGGCCCCAGACCACGTGTCCCCCTGCCCCCCTGAGGCTGAGCCTGTGTCCTAGGACTGACCTCAGGAGAGGCCAGGGGCCTCCCCTTCTTCCTGAGGCCTGCACCTGCCTTGGCAGCCTGAGAAATTCCACCCGAGAGGATTGTGAGAGGGGAGGTCTCCAGAGCCTGCTCCCACCGGGTGGGTCTTCTGCACAGGGAGAGCTGGCCATACGGGGTGAGCAAGAAGAGGGCATCTGTCCCCGTCTTCTCAAGTAGCTGCCTTAGGCAGCCTGGCTACGTGCTTCCATGCCAATTCCCGGGGCAGGCGTCAGGATGTGGGTGGGAGGTGTCCGGGGAAGGCTAGTAGCTGGGCCAGCTCCCGCAGGGTCAGACCCATCCCATCAGGCAGCAGGCAAAGGCAAGTGCGCTCCGGCTGGGAAGACCTGGCGGGCTGAAGTCCCTGCTTCCTGCCCTGGGGGGTCCTGGGGTGAGGGAAGTGGGGGGCCCAGGGTGGAGCTGGGAGCCACCTGCAGGGTCTTCTCCTGATCTGACCTACCCCAGGACCCTGCCCTGCTCTGGCCCTGAAGTGCCCCCAGGCTGTGAGAACTTGTGACCAGAGGCGAGCCAGAAGCTGCTGGGTCGGGTATCCCCAGAGGTTCTTGCCCTCCCGGTGAGGGTGCAACCCCGCTCCCCCGTCTCCCTCCCAGCCAGACCCTTGCTGCCGCCCTTGGGGAGGCCCGGCCCTAAGGTGAAAGCTGCAGGTTGAGAGGTTCTAAGAGGGGCGCCGGGCTGCCTGCAGGGCGGGCAGCAGGTGGGCAGGGTGGGGGGGCTGTATGTACACGTGGGCGGCAGGCAGGTGGCGGGGCAGGCTGGAGCCTCACTCGGGGCTGTAGGACACTTGCCACACGATGATGTGGCTGCGTTCTGCCTTGGACAGCAGGGGCTTCACCTGGCTCACGTCCCCAGTGTTCTCCTCGGTGTCATCATCCTCTCCGTCCCCTGGACAGACAGCAGCTGCTGTGATGGGCCTGCCCCCCTGGGGGGTCCCGGGACCCTGGGCAGCGCCTACTCACCGATGCGGAAGTCGATGTAGCCCTCCCCGCCGCTCAGCACCAGCACGTTCTTCAGCTTCTGGCCCTCGGCGTCCGAGGTGGGGGCGGCGGGGCCGGGGCTCTCAGATGGGCTGTCGAGCACGCTGCCATTGAGAGTGGCCAGCACGTTCCCTGTCATTGGGGCACAGGGAGCTCAGCCAGGCAGCCGGCGCGTCCCCCCCCCCACCCCACAGGCTCCGGAAGGGGGGCCACGCCGCTGCCTGGCAGCAAGGGGGGGCCCAGCTCCTCACCTGGAACTGACACAAAGAACTTGACGGCATCGCGGTGGCCGTGGAAGCAGAGCTGGGCCTGGGCCATGGAGCAGTAGGGGATGAAGCTGCTGGCCGACTTGTCGCTGCTGTCATCCCCATACACGTGGATGACGCCCCCAGGGCGGGCTCCTTCCCCAGCTGTGGGGGATGTTTTGTTGGCTGGAGAGAGAGAAGGGCAGCAGGCCCCAGCCTGAGAGGAGGCCGCTGATCTCCAGCGGGCAGAGGCAGCATCAGGAGAGCGCCCGCCGCCGGGGCGAGGCCAGCCTCAGCCCACAGGGCATCTCAGCTGGGGGCTTCCGTGCGAGGGCAGGAGGCAGATGCTCTGGACTCACCTCGGAGCCCCAGGAGCTGGCCTCGGTGCAGAACCACGGCTGGGGAGGCGAGGGGCGCAGCATGGGAGGGAGAGGAGAGAAGTCACAGGAGGGGCAGGCCGGGGCGAGCGGCACCCCAGTCCGGAGTGAGGCCTGGCCGAGCGTGCCCTCCACCCCCTGCCCCCAAGTCTTGTCCGAACGCAGTCACCACCACCTGTGCGGGCGTCAAGGGGGGTCACTCACTCTCCGTCAGCGGGATAGAAATGACCACGCCGTTGCCGGTGCCCACCCAGAGGCGGTTGCCCGCGATGAGCAGGGCCGTGATGCGCACAAAGGAGAAGCCCAGCTTGCCAGTGCCTGGGGAGAAGAGGGCAGGTGGTCGGTGTGGCCACCGCTGGGGGCCCTCCCAGCCCTGACGCCCAAGCCCAGCGCAGCCCCTCACCCAGCATCTTGCTGACGTAGGGCTCGATGTCCACGTCCTGCAGGTGCTGGTGGGTGTGGGCGTGGTAGAGCCGCAGCGTGGAGTCCAAGCGGATGGACACCCACACGCCGTCCCCGATCCACGCCAGCTGCCGGACCTGGCTCTCCCGCCGCGGGTGTGCATCAAACGACTTCTGTGGGGTCGCGGCAGTTCACGTCAATGAGGGAGTGCCGGGGGGGGGGGGGGCGGCTCTGAACCCACCTAGCCGCAGGTCACGATGCAGCCCATGTGGCTCACTGCAGCCTTTGCTCTAGAACCTGTTCTGCTCCTCAGGGTCCAGGTTCCAGGGCAGAGCCGTAGCCACCTCAGCCCACAGGCTGGCGGCCTGGGGGAGGCGAGCGGGGCCCCGAGGGAGCTGATAGGACTCACTGCAGAGCAAAGCAGCAGGTGGACCCCAGACAGACTGGCACTCACAGCCCAGCCGCCCCTGCTGGCCCGTGATGGTGCTGTCTCCCTGAGCAGGCTGCCCTGGACCCCACAAAACCCCCAGGGCCCATTAGCGGGCATGCAGGGAACGCTGCCCCCAGCAGGATCCCCTTCCCATCCCGCGAGGCCCTCCTGCTGCCAGCACTTGCCTCAATCTGCATTGTCTTGGGCTGGATGACGTGCACCTTGTTCTTGTAGCCACACCACACGCGGTCACACACGACGGCCATACAGCGAATGGAGTGGTGGGGGTGGCCCAGGTCCATCAGGTGATAGTTGCTCAGGTCCCACTGCCCATCTGCAGAGAGCCCCAGACGCCTGCTCGGGCCTGGCCAGGACCCCCCTGCCCATGGTGGGGGCGGCCGCTCACCCGCCCAGCGTCCCCGGGCCTCACCTTCGCCTCGGTGGAAGATGGCCAGAGTCCCATCAGCCAGGGCCACCAGCACGCGCCCTTTCACGTGTCTGGAAAGGGACGGTGGTGAGCGAGAGGGCCCAGGCTGGGTACTGCGGGCCCCTCCCGATGCCCCTGGCCCCTCCCGCTGCCCCAGGCCCCTCCCGATGCCCGCCCTCAGCTGGGGTCCCATACACCAAGCTCAGCACCGAGTCCTTCAGCTTGATGGAGTGCAGACACTTCTTCCAGTTGGCCACGGCTGAGTGCACATACAGCCTGTGGGAGGACGCCGTGGTGGGCAGGGTTGCTCTTCCAGGAGACCCTTCCCACACCCCGCCCTGGGGCCCCACCTACCAGCCATTCTGGGCTCCCAGCCACATGGTGGGGGCCGCGCTACTGCTGGCCCCCGCAGGGTCTGCGCTGGGCTCTGGCTCTGGCTGTGCCCCACCTGTGTCAGCCTCCGGCCCGTTCTCGCTGCAGGAAGGATGGCTGCTCCAGGGTGGCCCGGGGGAGCCCCTTCCCGCCCACCTGAGCCAGCCTCCCCACCCCTCCGTCGGCCCCGTCCTCAGAGAGCCCACCTGCCAGGCTGGGCAGTAGGGGCCGGGGAAGGGGCCAGGTCGGTGAAAACATGCTCCGTGAGGGGCCCAGGCCGCACCGCAGCCGCCTCTGCCTCGCTGGGCCCAGAGTCTGGTACTTCCGTGGCTTCCGTGGCTTCTTCCGTGGACTGAGACGGGTTGACCTTCCCATTGGCGACATTAGCCACCTCCCCTGTGGAAGGGAAGAGTGAGTGTGGCCAGGGGGTGGGGAGGAACAAGGGGGTTGGGGGAGAGCGGCCACCCAGGCGCAGGCCCAGCTCACCCTGACCCTTGTCCAGCACTGGGGTGTCCCCTCGGGAGGAGCAGTTGCTGCGGGGCACGTTACAGCGGGTTGCGCAGCCCACCAGGGTGATGCCCGCCAGCACGCCGTCGGCGCCGGAGTCCTCAGGGTTCACGTCACTGTCCAGGAAGATCTCCCCCGGAGGGTAGTCACTGTCACTGGCCGCTGCGGGAGAGTCACGGCCCCGTCAGCCTATGCTGAGTAGCCCCCACTACCAAAACATAACCAGGGCTCCCGTCCCATGTGGGACTGCCGAGGAGGGAGAAGGCGGCCGCCGGCGACCGTGGGTGGCTCAGGGTGCCCCGGACTCTTAGGCCAGGCTGGCCTCAGTAAGTGGGCCCCTACTCACGACCACTGCCTGCGGGCCTGGAGAGCCAGCACAAGGCATGGAGAAGTGAGATTCTGGTCTCTGGGAGCAATCAACTCTGATCACGTGTCAGAAAGTGAAGAGTTCTGAGGAGCTTGGGGCCATCTTGGAAGATGGCCCAGGCAGGGCCCTGCCCGCCCCCCCAAACGCTGGCATAAGAACTGCCACCAAGAGGCAAAGCCAAGCCTCTGTCAGCGCCGGCTCTCCCAGCTGCAGCAGGGCGGCAGGAACTGGGCCCATTGCAGGTCGGTGCTCAGTTCCCAACCGGTATTTCCATCTGTCCTGCGGCCCAGCTCATCTCCTTCCAGGCACGAAAGCGACAGTCACCTCGGGGTCCTCTCCTACTTGTTCACGGGACTAAGGGGCGGCACTGCCAGCATGCTCCCCTCTGGACTCCCCCATGGGCTCCCAACTGTCCCCAGCATGTCCGAAGCAAGGCTGGTACGGCTCACCGGGCCTCCTCTATCCCCGCCGTGTGCAGAGCAGCCACTGCACGCACGCTGCCAGCCCTCACCTGGAATGCTTGAGATGCACAGGACGTGGGCGTTGCAGACAGTGAACTGGTCCACCACAGTGCCCGGCTGGTTGGCGTCAATGATGACCACTTTGCTGGTGGTCAGGGTGCTGGTGAGGATCCACACGCGGCTGGAGGTGGCATCCGGCTCGGGGAGCTCCTTTGCCTGTTTCCGAGCACAGGAGGCCAGGCCTCTCCAGCAGCCACACCGGTCGTGGGGGCCTCCCGAGCCCTCTCAGGGTGCAGCCCTGCCCGCGGCCTCAGGGGACGCATGTCCTCCAGCAGCAGGGCAGTGAGAACTCAGTACTGAGCTCTGGTGCCCCGGTCCCTGCCCCCAAGCCAGTCTGGGCCACAGAACAAAGCCTTAGACCCCATGTGAAGCCTTTTCCGCCAGCCCCCTGTCCTCGGGCCACCCACCACTCCTGCACACAACTTGCGAGGAGGAGGAGGAGACACCCCTGGGGGCCTGAGCCCCCCAGCCCTGCGGCCTGTGGAGCCTCAGACCCTCTGCACATCTCCCCCGACCCAGGAGGCAGCAAAGGCCTCCATCAGTCCTGGACCGGGAGGGGACCCCAGATGAGCCCAGTCTTGCGGCACTGTCCCCAGCTGTCCTGTTTCTGTCACTCTCAATGTGACTCCAGTGCTGGGCACAGTCACCTAGACCCCAGGAGCAGTGGGGTCCCTGGCCCTGCCATGTGCTCTGACCTTCTTCTCTGGAGACGCGTGATCACTCTTGGTCTCTCCTTCTACTTCCCGGTCACAGGTCAGAGGGTCGCGGCCTGGCACAGGCTTGACTCCGTTCCCAGAGTCGTCCTCGCCCGGTTTCCACCCGCTCAGGTTGACGCCCGCGGCACACCACAGCTGGGAGAAGGGCCCTGGGGTCAGCGAGCCCACTGCCTGCGCCCACCCACCCGCACCTGTCAGCCCCGCCGGGCTGGCTCACCTTCATGGTTGGGTCTTTCTCCACCAGAGGGCGGCAGTACACGGGCACGGGCACGTTCTTCATCCGGGTATCCTCTTGGCCCCCGTTGGGGCTCAGCTGCAACCACAAGGCAGAGGCCACGTGGGCGTGAGGCCTGAGGCGGAGGGCCAGTCCTCCATGGGTGGGGCCATGGGGGCACCGTAGGGCTGCGCAGGTGGCTCCCCAGCTGCCATCCCATCTGCCCCCGCACCCCCCGCCCCTCCCCCTGCCGGCCTCCCATGCCCTCTGCAGCACCTGCTTGTACTTGGCCGGCAGGCTCCAGCCGCAGGCCTGCAGTCGCCCATCATCGTTGCGCACGTGCTCGCGCACCTGGCGGTACTGCTCCCGCTTCTGCTCCCGGCGGGCGGAGGACGTGCAGTCGCTGGCAGGAGGCACACAGGTCATTTCCTGCCCGTGCCTGCTGGCCTGCCCTGCATGGGGCACGCACGGTCCCCACGCCCAGGTAGCAGGACCATGCGTGCCCCCTCCCCGGTCCCCCAACGGGCAGCCTGGGCACCGGCCCCTGTCCAGCTCCCGCCCAGCGCTGGTCCCCTCCCCCAGGCCCTTCCAAGAACACAACACACAGAATTCCCCACTTCTGCTCTGGAGCCAAAATCCTGGTATCAAAACTAAGGGAAACATGAATTTCCAAACAGAGTTATTCCCAGGCAGAAACCCTACACTGCTGACTTCCTGTCGGCTCCCAGAACCTCCAAGGACACAGGGGTGTGGGCCACAGCCTGGGGTGGGGCCTGACCCCGCCTGCTGGCTGCAGCACCGTCCCCAAGAGCAGGGGAGCCGGGGCACCTGAGGGGCTGTGGGTGGCCCTCTGGGGCGAAGGGCAGGGACTGGGGGGCAGTGGGGCCTGTACCCAGAGATGCCCCGTGCACCCAGTCAGACTAGAGGGGCGCAGGGTGTGGGCGCAGAGAGGTCAGCCTCGGAGGCTGGCCAGCCCCCTCCCACCAGGGACCGCATCCCTCAGCACAGCCCCCCAGAGAGTGAGACAGAGGCTGCTTGCTCGTGCCTCAGAGCCTGGAGGGGCAGGACCCTGGGACCCAGGGCCTCCCCTTAGCCCAGCCTGTGGTGCAGGCCTGCGGGAGGAGCAGGGACACTTTGGGACACTCACTCGTCAGGGAAGAACTCCAGGGGCCGGCTGCCCGCTGACATGGGACACATCGCGTGGCCGCGGCGCTGGCTGAAGCCGGCTGTGGTAGGAGACTTGTAGTGGATGTTCACCGAGGGGTAGGGCCGCTTGGCTGGAGGGGGGCTGGACGAGGAGCTGAAGAGGCGGCTGAAGCTGCCAGTGGGGACACGGGAAGTGAGGGGTGGCCAAGGGGGAGCCTCCTCTGCCCCCTCCCCACCCTGGCGCCCCAACTCACAACTGCCAGATGGTGGATTTCTTCTTCTCCTGGACAGACGGATGCTCTCGGGACGCTCTACAGGGGGCGGGGAAGGGGGGCCAGGGACCCGCTCAGCCCTTGCCCAGGCAGACCTGTCCCCAGACTACACCCACCCACTGGGCCCTGCCCAGGCCAACCTGGCATCTCCCTTGCCCGGGATCGGGTGCTGGGGAGCCCCCCACTGGCACACGGGGAGTTGGCCTCAGGGAGGAGGGACTCCCAGGGGGTCAGTCACAGCTTCCTGGAAGGGTCTCAGCACACCAGGCCCCAAGACGCCAGCTGGGCTCTAGCCCAGCCAGGCCCCTTGCCGGCTCAGAGCCCCGCACTGGCTCCCACCAGGCCCCCTTCCGGTCCTTCTGCAGGAGAGGGAGGCGGGGAGGGATCCACCACATTCTGTTTCTCAGGGCTTGCCACGGGGTCCACGGCTCGAGGCCGGGCACCCCAGGGGGCCGAGGGGCCCACCTGATCATCTCGGTCCACCGCACGGCCTCCTGGAGCTCCATCAGCCTCTCCTTGTACTGGTTGCGCTCCATGAGCACACGGGCCATCTCCACCCGCGTGAAGCGGCGACGCTGCGCCAGGGGGACCTTGTCCTGCGGGGGGGCACAGCCGCTCAGCCGGCGGGCAGCTGGCGCCCTTCCTCTCTGGGGCCTCCTCAGGCAAACGTGGTGGGGGGGGTACTTGGGCAGCCTACCCACCCCCATGGGGGACCTTTCTAGAAGGTCACATGACACACTTGAGGAGGCTGACACAAGCCCCTGAATCCCATGGTGATCCCAAATGCCTCCAGTCGACACGGACAGGTGACATCGGTCCCCAGGGGCAGCAGAGGAAGAGAGGTTCTAGGGAGGATCCGGCAAGCGGGACCGTGGGACACTGCGTCTGAGGTGGACGCTGGTGGTTTTGGCAGATCCGTGTGGGGTCTGCCAGCTGGGAGTGCGGGGGCAGGACCCAGTCTGCTCCCTGCGGCTGCAGGCTGGCCTGGGGCCAAGGCACCCCAGGCAGCTGCCAGGCGAGTGAGCATCAGCCCCCAGCCCCAGGCAAAGAGGTGCTAGGTGCCTCTGGGTCTCTTCTAAGGTGCTCAGAGATGGGGCTGCGCAGGACGGGCTGAGGGAACACATGGCCGGCACCCTGACACATGCATCACGTGCCCCCAAAAGGAACCGAGCTACTGAGCAGTGTGCCGTGTCCCCTGTCACCTCAGGCCGAGGAGCCCGGCCCCACCCTCGGCGGAAGGCAGGCAGCCCAGTCACCAGACCCTGACCAGAAGGGGGTCCACAGCTGTGAGGGCTAAGGCCCAACACGCAGTCTCCCTCTGCCTTCCCTGAAGCAGTTCCTAACAGTCAGTTACGAACCCCCAAGGAGTAGCGGGCTCGCCTCAGGACCATCCTTGGACCTGGAGGGGGGTGTGGGCCCCTAAGGCTGAACAGGGGTTCTCACCAGGAAAGGGTGGAGGAGAGGACACAGAAGGGGTGAGGAGGGCCCCGAGCCCGCCCCGCGGCCCGCCCCCCACGCCCGCAGGTTAATAGTGGAATATACCAATTCTGTACAGAGATAGCCGCTTACATCCTCCACCTCCTCTTTGGGCTCACGCCTGGCGACGATGGCCTCAGACTTCACTCTGCAGGACCAGGAGGGAATTGTGGCGGGGGGGGGGGGGGGGGGTAGTGGGGAGGCCCCGCTGGGCTCTGGCCCTGGCGGACCAGTGGCCCAAAGCCCTGCTCGAATGAGCCCTGGCGGCCCCAGCAGAGGACCAGGGCTTTGCGGAATGGGAAAGGCGCAGCCCGCCGGCCAGCCCCAAGCAGGTCTGCTGCCCCCACAGCGCCCCCCACCCCGTGACACCTCCCCCTTCCAGCCTGGAGCCACAGGCACCCCCGCGGGAAGCATCAGGCTGCAAGAGAAGTGCCAAGTGCTGGGACGGGGACCCAGAAGTTTCCAGAACCCAGAACCCCCCTCCTCCTGAATGAACCTACGAAGGCAGGCTTCCTCCTAAGGGAGGTGCGTCCTAAGGAAGACGAGGGGACAGGGGGACAGGTGGACGATGCGGAGCGGGGCGGGGATGCGGGGAAGAGGGGAAGAGGGGCAGCTGGGCCCGGGTCGCTCCACTGTGAGCGGGAACTGCGGGAGGGGCAGGCTGCGGGAGGAGCGCAGGGCGGAGCCGCTGGGAGGCGTGTCCTCCAGGGGGAGCCCGGAAGGGGGGGACCGGACTGGGGGCGTGGCATAGCCCCGCCCCTTCCAGGAGTCCCACCACCTACTCCCAGGGCCCAGTCCCAGACCCTGGCTCACCTCCTGAGCTCTTCCTCCAGGTCCTTGACACGGCCCTCGAGCCTAAGCTTGGCCTGCCTGGCGGCTTCCAAGTCCCCTTTGAGCACCTCCTGCTCCCCGGACAGCTGGTCCACCTTGGCGATGAGGTCATTTTTCACCACATTCAGAGCGTTTCTTTGAGAAGGCAGAGAGTCGAGAAGTCCATGTGAACCGCTGTGCACACAGTGCGACGGGGGCTCAACGGGGCCTGCCGGCTCATGGGGGTCTGAGCGGAGACCCCGCAGTGCAGAATACGGGGAAGAGTGGTGACCCTGGATGGGCAAGCTGGGCCGTGTGGGTCTGGGCCCTCCCAGCGTTATTACAGGGAGGCCTTGGCCCTGGGTGGCGGGTTATCTCAGTACTCTCGGAGGGAAGAGAGCATTCCAGGTTTTTTTTCTTTTCATAGAGAGGGTAGTGGGGGGAGGGGGAGAGAGAGAATCCCAAGCAAAATCCATGCCCAGTGCAGAGCCCATTGTAGGGCTGGATCCCAGGACCCTGAGATCATGACCTGACCCGAAATCAAGAGCGGGTGGCTTAACCAACAGAGCCCCCCAGGTGCCCTAAAGAAGAGCGTTCTTACTTGGTTTCTAGAAGCTGGGAGTTCTCCAGCAGCAGATTCCCCACTTCCTTGCCCATTCCTGAAACAAAAGTCACAGAGGTACTCCCTGGGTCGGAAGCCAGCCAGCCCTTGACCCTACTCCACTTGTCCCACAGCAGCAGCCCTCCTCCCCAGGGGCGGATCGGCCCTGGGGGGCAGATGCAGGGGACAAGGCCCATGGGGCTGGCCTCTGGGAACCCCAGGGAGAGGCCTCTGCTGGTCTTCAGCTGGGCTCTCAGCCGGCAGCAGCAGGCAGGGACAGAGTCCCAGAGCAACCCCCGGACGGCTCTGTGTGGACGGGCGCGACAGCCCCGGCTGACCTGCACGTGCTCTATCCACGGGAGATCTGTGTACCGTCGGGAGGGCTCAGGCAGCACCAGCCCCACCGGGTGGCCTCAGTCTCTGTCCCCTGTCAGCAACTCCCTAGCCCTGTGATTTCTAAGGCCTTCGTGAAGCAGACCGTTCTCAGAGCTGTCCCCAGGACAGTGGTGGTTGGAACCGTGGTGATGGGGACAGAGAAGACAGCGCAGGACGGCAGAGAGCTCGGGGCCAAGGAGGGCAGGTGGCCTCCCTGGGGCACAGCAGCAGGGAGGGAGCGAGTGAAAGTGAGGACCGCACTCCCTGGGGTTGGTGCCCAGAGGGGCCCCTCCAGCTCCTCTATACCAAGCCCCAAGGTGGACCCCAGCACTAAGCTGTCTGCAGGCAAGTCACAAAAACTCTGAAATACTGGCACTCAGCCATGATGACAGACAGCCTCGAGAGCCCAGGGTCTGTCCCTCCTGATCACTCGACCTCTGTCAAGGACAACCGTGAGACGAGACCTATGCACACGGTGTGCCGGGTACGGGCTCTGACTGCTGTCTCTGCTCCCGCCCCTCAGCCTGTCCAGGGTCTGCTCTGAGGGAGGGCGCTGGGGACTCAGGACTTGAAACCAAACCCCCCACCCCGGGGCTAGAAGCCAGGAGAGCCTGTGGCCCCTGCTGGCCCCACCGCTGCTCCACCACACAGAGCGAAGCGATCAGCTCGCGAAGCAGGAAGGTGTGAGGCCCACAGAAGAAGGAAGGAACAGGAGAAGCGAACTGAAACGGGGCCTTGGCCTTACCAAAGAAATCATGGCGCACTAGGAGAGCCATCCCAGTCCCACGGGAGCCGGGCGGCCGGGGCGGCAGGGAGACGGAAGGAAGGGAGAAAAAAGAAGCGCATTAAGCCTGTGTGAGCAGCAGGGGGGTGGCCCACTAGGGCTACTGGTCTCCGGGTTTGGGGTGCACCCTGGAGCGGGATGGAGGGGTGGGAGATGCGTGGAGCCAGCTCTTCCTCCTGGAAAAACCACCAGGCCTCAGCACCTGAATGGTGAGGTGGAGGGTCACCAGTGCACCCAAGCCCTGAGCTGGGAAGGGCGGGGGTTAGGGGCGCGTGTCTGCAACTGAGGGAGAGTGGCACCCGGGGAGCCAGCATGGCTTTAGCACACTAGGTGGGTGCATGTGGGTGGGCTCGGGGTCTCCTGCTGGGAGGAGAGGGAGAAAGCAGGAACTGAGTCTGCCATGTGGGAAGAGGACCCCTGACTTCTGGGGTACATATGACAGAGGGGAGACAACACGCAACTGGGTCTGCAGTCCCATCCAAACTGTCCTATGCTTCTGATGGCTCCATAAAGCCTTAGAAAACGGCACTGGGGAACGGCCGGCCTCGGAAAGGACGGGGTCAAGGCCGCTGTCAGTGGGTAGTAGTAGAGCAAACCAAAGTAAGCTTCTGAGCGGCAGGGGGGCTGGGGAGCAAAAGCACGTGTGCCTTAGTGGCCTGGAAAGAAACCAGAAGGGGACAGGCTGCACAGCCAGCGGAGACTGGACGGCAGCCGACCCACTCCAGCTGGACGCTACCGTGGGCAGAGGGGGATGCAGACAGACAGATGGGTGAGATACGCACCTGAGAACTCCCCTGGGGCCATGTCCCGCGAAGCAGAGAGAGACAGGGGGGAAGGAAGTGACAAAGGTCAGTTGGCGACTGGAACCAACAAAATAGATTTTTATTAAAAAAAAAAAAAGCAATGCTGAACAGCCATCTCCACACTGAAAAGGCATGAAGGAGTACAAGCAGATGTCACGGGCCCATGGGTGGTAAATCCCACTGGGGATGACAACCCTGCAGGAAGACAGGGACCCAGAGTGCCAGGTCCCACACCTGCTCAGCCCTCAGGAGGGCGGCGTCTCTGCAGCTGACAACTGGGAAGGGGAGGGAGTATGTGTGCGCACACACGTGTAGGGTACGCAGGTGCATGTGTGGGGTATGCGTATGCCTGCATGTGCACGGGTACTTTGTGTGGGGCATGTGTGTGTGCACTGCCGGCACAGGGGTGTGAGTGTGCGTGTGCACGCGTGGGGCAAGCGCATGCATGTGTGTGTACATGTGTGGGTACAGGTGTGTGTGTGCGCACGTGTGCGTGCGTGGGTCGGTGGGTGGGGCAGTGTGCCCAAGAGTGCGTGTGCTTGGCCTTACAGGCTCTGGCCAGCTTGTCCTTCAGGAAGGGCACGACCTCAGGGAGAGCTGCCCAACCACAAACGGAAGCAGATCTGGCTGGCTGCAGGGAGGGAGAGGGAGGGCAGGCAGCAGGGGCGGCGGGCGTGTGGGGCTGGCAGTGCCTTCCTCACTGGGGTCCAAACTCCTCTGTGCTGCCCTGCTGGGGACGGGCCACAACACTACCGCTCTGTGGTCCCTTCCCAAAGAAGCCAGTAGTATAAAGTCACCTGACTTAAACACCAACGTATATAGTTTGGTGTCGGAATTTAAACAAGAAACAGGCGCCCTGGGTCAGAGGCGGATATGCCTTTGTCCCTGCCCCGGGCAGCCACCATCAACAGCTCATCTCCTCTGAACTCCTTCTGGATCAACACTGGCATTTCAAGAGCAAAATCACGACCAGGCTAGCCATGCTCCCATTCGAGGTGCTCCGTTTCCCCAATCCTCTGCACCAGTGCCCGGTCCCATCACTCAAGGGCACACGGGCCCGCCCACCCCACCCTTGTAAAAGGCTGCCATCCCAGAGACCCCTGCCGGCGGCCAGGCTATACCTGGCCGTGGCCTCACACTGCCACCTCCTGGCCGTGGGGCACAGCAGCACCTGCTTCGTTTCTGTGGATCTTCGGAGCAGTTACTTCCGTGTCCCCTTTTCAGTTCTGGGTTGTTCTTGAAGTTTGAGCATCCTTTAGGTACGTTTCTTGGTATCTTCTGTGAATCCCCTTTTACCCAACCCTCACCCTATTGTAAGCCACTTCTATTAAGGCTGGAGATCACCTGGGTAAGAAACAATGTATCTTTCTTAAGTAGCACACCTCCCCCCTGTCAGTATTTTCCTCTGTGGCCATGGCCACAGGGGGGCCCAGATTAGGAACATAATCTCCACCTCTCTTCCAGCTGCGACCTTGAATTTCTATGTTCAGATCTTCAATCCAACTAGAAGTCTTTTGTGTACAAAGGTGGGGACCAGACTTCTCCTCCACGAATCTACCATATTTCCAGCGGCTTTGAGTGCTGTGTCTGTCCTACCCAAGTTCCCACAACGGCTCCAGCTCTCACCAGGAACTCACAGGGCCGGGCGGGGCTGTCGCTGGTCCCACATGCGTAAAACCTTTTGTTCTTAGAACATCCGGCAACCCTGCAACCTGGTTCTTTCTCAGAAATTTCTGCGCTACTCTCACGTTTGCTCTCCTGGATGAACTTCAGACTCTACCCATAAAGTGAATTTACGCCAGCACCGCGGGCTGCTCTGCGAGTCGTGGGAGGCTCATGCAGCTTGGCCTGTGGGTCTTGGTTTTCGAGACCTCTTTTCTGCTCTTCGGTCGTGTTTCCCAATTCTGTTCACACAGGTTTGTGTCTTTCTCAAGGTTATTTCTACACACGTTCTGGGTTTGGCTGCCACGTAGGCGGGACCTCTGACGTAAGCACAGCGCCGCAGAGAGCACAGGGCCAGCCGGCCTGTGCCGTCCATCAGGTTCTAAGTCGAGTTGCCTGGCTTCTCTGGGGGCCCACAGTCTTCCCAGCACTCACCGAGTAGTCACCAAGCATGGATTCCCTTACTCCCCAGTTACGCTGGGCTCCGAGGGGCACACTGTCGCAGGGAGGTGCCTCTGGGACCGGACGAGGCTTCACGTTCAACAGCTTCTCCTCCTTGTACTGGCAGCAAGGCCTTGCTTTCCTGGAGATTTCTCAAATAATGGTGCATCTGGCAAGCCATGGCAGGAGCTGAGTGAAACATAAGGAGACCTGCGTTTCCAGGGTCTTTTCCCTGCTCTTCTGCTACTAGAATTCATGGTCCAAATGCGGAGAGGTGCGGGGGCGGCCAGAGCAGACACCCAGAGCTCAGAAGGGTGCTCCCCTCAGCCAAGCCAAGGGCACCGCCGTGTTTCTGGGACCATTGGACCTTTCCATGGCAAAAACAGCCGCAGAATGGAGACTACCAGAGCCCCTGCTGGCCCCAGGCTTCTTCGTGTAGCAGCCCCACTGGGTCAGGTCAGGTACCCAGCTCTCCGATGGCCGTCTTCAGAAAGACACGTGGTGCTGGGGAATTGGGACTCCCATCCTGATGGCTTACCCTGGCAGACGGGAACGGGCAGCTCGGTGAGGGGACCGCAGCTGAGGCCACCTCCTCCCTCCACGTTGCCAGAAAACGAGTGGGCTCCTCTGCTTGGCTCCCTGTCAGCAAAGTGCACGGCACTGATCCCTCCTAAACCCCTTGGCTGGCCTGCGGGTGCCTGTCATGCCTGAGGCTCTGGGAGGCTCCTCCACTCCCAAGAATGGGCGCTCATTGCAGCCAGAACGAAGCGGTTTCCAAGGTGGCCACAGACATTGACACATGCGAGCGCACAGTGAATCACGACCCCCATCACTCAATGATGGAAGGATTCTGATCTCTGCTTTCTCAGAACAAAGACCCAGCAGATGCGTGGGTTGGGTCTTCTCATAAGAAAGTCACACCAGGCACTCTCTGTTCTAGGGAAGTGACCCCAGGACATTCACCAGACACCACCGCCCTTCTAGGAGCTGTCCTACATCTGCCTGGGAGTCATGACCCCATGGCCTGCAGGTCAAGCTCACTGACAAGCACTGCCTGTTGTCCTGTTTCCTGCCATCACCGTCGTTGCAGCTTCTCTAGGTCAGTGGGATCTGGAGTGATGCCAAAAGACCCCACAGCCCTGAAGATGGGAGGGAGGGGATAGCCCCATGGCCTGGAGCCGCAGGGCAAGGCGGGAGACTGTGGCCAATGGTAGGGACCAACAGGGAGGCTACCCAGAGCCACCAGGCAGCAAGGAGGCTAGTCAGCACCGGTAATCCTGTAGAACCACGTGAGGAACCAAATTAGCAGAAGCACGAGCCACAGTGGCTGAGAGTGGAAATGACCCATGCGACCATCCGTGGACAAATGGATACATGACGTGTGCCCTATGCAGGCAACACGCCAGCCTCAGCCATAAGAAGGAACGTGACTCTGACACCTTCCAGGACACACGCAAACCTCAAGGCATCATGCTCAAGGAAAGAGGCCACGTGGAGAAGGACCACGGGTATGAAACGCTCAGAGGGGGCTGCCGTGCAGAATGGGAAGCAGGGGAGTGGCCGCCAGGGGCTGGGGGCAGAAGGAGGGACGGGACTGCCCATGGGCACGGGTCTCCTCTGCTGGTGAAATGTTGTCTACTGTAATGATGGTCCCTTGACTCGGAATTTGCTCCACATGTTCCAAGACATGGGGCCATGCACCTCGAGCAGGCCAACTGGGCGGCGCGTCCCATGCTAACAGAGCTGCGACGAAAGGCAGAGTAGGTGGTCAGACGGGGCTGCTGTTCTAGGTCCGACCTGGTCTGGGTCTTGACTCTGCTGCTCATCCTGCCCTCCCTGAACTGGTTTCTTCCTCCATGACACGGGGACAACAGTGCTACCCCAGATGAATGGTGGCCGTGCATGTCCAATGCTGGCAAGACTCTTCCAGTGACCACGCTGCAGGGTTGAACCTTGTCACGAGGAGACTGGCCACACAGCAGGGTCCGGCGGGCTCCAGCTCTGCCCACTCCTAGACACTCCATTTCCCACCCCTGAGCACACCACGGGATGCCTCCAGCCACCTATGGCCAGGAATGGGCGTGTGAGGCTGGGCCTACAGAGCCCGGCATGGACACGCAAGCTGCTGGGTGCCTGCGTCCTCCGAGGGAGAGGCTGTCATCGCTCATCAAATCCTCAGACGCTCACAGGCACACGGCGGCCTGCTAGGTGCTGCCCTCTCGCCTGCACAGCCTCCGCGGCGGCCCCGGCAGAACGGCACTCCATCGTGAACACACCGCACACACGGCTACCCATGTCCTCCTCCCGCCGCAGGGGCCCTGCTGAGGCCCGCTCCCTCCCCGGCCACCTCCAGCCCGGCGGGTCAGCACCCGCGCCCAGCCAGGCTGGGCCCCTGCAGCTGGAAGCACGAGGTCAGGCAGAGCCCCGCCGGGGAAAACAGTGTGCGGCCACTTGCAGGAGCCCACACCTTTACCCCAAGGCTCCCACTCTAGAAATCTGTAGTAAAGAAGCCATCAGAAGGGTGGGCACACGCTTCTACTGCAGGATCTACGACAGCAATGGCCACCACGGCAGTACTCAGGCCTGGGAGAGTGGAGGAACTTATAGTCCCGTGAAGGGACACGTGTGGAGGACACCAGTGGGTCGGAAGAATGGTGCCATCGCCCACCTGACACCCACAGCCCACGGACCGTGTGTGCCCTGGTGGGCGGGAAGGTGCCCCGACATGTCACAACAGTTGTCATGGCAGTGGCGTGGGGTTGCATGGTTTTACTCTCTTGGCAGTTTCTGATATTTGAGTACTATTAGAAGCACATACTGCTTTTCCAAAAATAAAAACTAGAACACATGTAGGGTTATCTGAGGCCCATAAAGGAGAGTGGCAGGGTGTCACAATATTAAACGTGATTTCCCCTTATGAGAAAATCTCACTAGAAACACATGCTGCCGAAGGCAGGCCTTCTCCTGCTCTTTCTCCTGGTCTCAAGAGCGAGGGCCGACGTCCCGATCACACGGAACGGTACGCTCAAAAGTCAGCGAGAAGGTAAATTTCGTATTATGTGTTTTCCATCACAATTTAAAAACTAGCTGGAAAAAACTTCCAGTTTGGGCCCAAGACATTGCTGGTGCTGACGCCATGAGGATTTGCGTTCCTGGGAGATCCCCATGCCCCAAGTCAGGCAATCAACCCGCAAAGCCCTAAGGCAAAGAAAGTGAGTGTGTGCCCGA
>NC_081567.1:37860126-37887310 GCF_022355385.1 Mustela nigripes
CAGAAAACACCTGCTGGCACCCTTCCCTCGTGGGCTCGGGCCTGGCCGTGTCTGCCGCTGGAAGCCCAGCCAAGCCACCCAAGACGGTGCAGTCCACACAGACACACTCTTGCCAGTGCCCTCAAGTCCCTAATGGCAAACAGTCCCCAGTGTTGATCACAGGAGAGGGCCAGCAGCAGGAAGGCCGGCAGCAGAGTCCCAGATGGCGGCAGCCCTGCCCCCTTGGGCAGCAGGCGACCATGTCCGGGCCACAGCGCCCGCAGACAGCCTCGCGCGCCCCCCCAGCCTGCTGGAATCGGCACCTCCCCTCACTGATGCAGCGGCCCTGGCTCCAGCTGCAGCCCCTGGCCCAGCCGAGGGAACCGAGGAGCACCCGTCCCCGCGAGCCGCCTCCATGGACATGGTGTGGGAAGAGGACGAAACAGAACCACTGCTCCCCTGACAACACAGCCACCTCCTTCTGTCCCACAGCCCATCTCGCTGGGAAGCAGGGGCCCAGTGCAGCACTAGGGTCCCGGAGCTCCTGTCCTGCAGCCGGGCCTCAGGACACAATCATGCCACTGAGAGCACCCGATTTCCTACCAGCAGTGCTGAGGGCCTTGGGGCACTGCCGGCAGACGCCTGGGGTGCCAGACGCCCATCCCTGGACAGGAAAGAGGACGAGGAGTGAGTCTCCATGGGTTTCTGCACCCATTTCTGACCCAGGTGCAGGGCGTTCTGGGGCTGACCACGGGCTCGCAGACGGACAGTGACCCTGTCCGGGCGTTTCCTTTGAGGAGAACTACTAGAACACTACCTAGGCTGAGTGCTCAAGGGCACGGTTTCATTTTCAGAGAGAAAGTTCTAAAATTAGAAAGTAACATAGCTCTGTGTGAACTCTAAAACCCACAGAACTGTACGCTTTACGTGGGTATGTTTTATGATACATGAAATACATCCCGACAAAACCGTGAGAAGCTCCTGGCTCACGGCTGACAGAGACACTGCTTCCACTACAACAAGAGAAACAAAGGCAAGTTCCAGGTGCTGGTCTTCGGGGAGGGGGCTTGGGCTTACCTAGCAGGTCAGCTCCTTCATCCACGTCCCCGATGACCTCCGATCCCGCAGTTGACAGCTCGTGGTACAGGGAGTCCGTGTTGATGCCAAATGCCTTGTTTACGATCCCCTGGGTCGGGCTGTGAGGACACGCAGCCGGGAGCTCAGGGTGAGGGCCGGCGAGACCGGCCGTGTGCGGGGGCCTCCAACACCGCCCACGCGGCCGGTCAGTGCCAATGCTGCTTATGCAAGGCTACAGGGGACACCTTTGCTGAAGGCCCACAGTGAACAGAGAGCCCACCCTACTGGCCAGACCCAGTGAGTACCTGTTGCCCATGCGATCAAGGCGGGGCTCCCGACTCATGTCCAGCTCTGGGGTGGACTCAATAATGTCTTGGACATCAGACCACTCATCACTGCTGCCCATGCCTGGGGGGACACACAGGAACCACTGGTCCCATGTCTGGACAACCCCACACTGGACCACCGCCAGCCAGGGACCTTCAGGAAGGGCTCCGCCCTGGCTGGTGGCCAGCTGGGGCCCATGCCCCAGAACCACGGCTCTTTCTCATGACCTCTGATGAACAGACCAAATGTCCTCTTCTCCTCCACCCCCTCCTCTACTGAGTATGTCTGCGGGAGGATGGGGTGCACTGCCAGAGGCCAAGTGTGACCCCAAATCCATGTGTTGAAGTCATGGCCCCAGTATGGGACTGCATTTGGGGATGGAGCCTTTAAGGAGGTGGCGGGTCAAATAAGGCCACACAGGCGGACCCTGACCCCATCCCACAACCGTGCCCTCATAAGAGAAAGGGCTGGGGACACAGGCCCTATGCACACCAAGGAGCGAGCATCGAGGGGAGCCAGCCCCGACACCCAGACACCTGGATCGCTCACTCCTGGTCTCCAGGACTGTGCGAAAGCAAGTGTCTGTGCTTAAACCACCTGGTCTGTGCTGTTTTGTTACCGTGGCCTGAGGGGACTGATATATCTGCCCAAACGAAGATCTGAAGATCCATATTTGGAAAGGAAAACCCAGGGGGGCGGGGACCATGGGGGGCAGAGCAGCAGGGGGCGGGGCGACAGAAGCGGAGCAGCAGGGGATGGAGGGCAGGAACGGGGCAGCAGGGCAGGTGATGAGCTCTCCCCACCACAGCCCCAGAAGCCCTCGGCAGCAGCACCTATGCTGACGTTCCGCATCTCCTGCGTGACCTGGACCTCCATGTTCCGGCTGTTGCGCTTCTCCCGCGCCCGCTTGCTGCCCTTCGTGCCCGCACTGTAGTCCCCCAAGGGCTGCAGGCTCTCATTGAGCGGTGTGACCGCGGCCGAGGGCACAGAGGACGTGGGCGTGTTGGACTTGGTGCCGGTGGTACTGGGTGTGGCAGCCGCCGAAGACTGGCCTGACTCGGACATCTCATCCTGTGGACACTAGGGCCAAACACAAGAAGGGAGAAGCTCGCCATGTGGGTCGGTGCCCCCGAGGCTCCCGGTGACCCACACTGTGCAGGGTCAGGAGGGGTCTCCACCACCTCCAAGAGGCCTCCTCACTAGGCTGCTATAGCCACGGTAAAACAGCACCCTGAGCCAGGACTGGAGGGGACAGGAGGACCCCCGCTGCCCTCTCCGTCCCACTCCCTGGGCCCACCCAGCCGCTGCCTCTGTCTCTTTGTCGGCTGCAGTCCCCTTACAGAAAGGGCTTGGCTTGGGGCCCTCAGCTTGCCCGCCCCCCGGGATGGCCCGCCGATGCCGCATGTGATGGACATGAAGCTACACAGACATGGCAAGCAACCCTTTGCAGCCGGGGGTGGTCACAAACCAGGGGCAGCCCGGAGTGGGGCCAAGGGCTCTACACGGGGACCAGGGAGGAGACCGAGCACGCCTTCCGATCAGGCCATCCGGGCCGCGGCCAGCTGCTGCTGTCTCCTGCTCCCCGCGCTGGGCCCAGTCTGGGAAGGGGCACCAACCTCCTGAGCATAGACACCAGGAAATGTGTAATCCTTAACTCCCAAGGCTCAAGTGGACCTCAAGGCCTGCCCTGTGCATCTACGTATATGCGGTCAAGCTGGAGTCCCACTTCCAGGGAATGGGTCCTCCTCCAAACATTCCAAGGGAGCGAGATTATTAGAAACCGCAATCAGCTGTTGACCTTAAGCAGTTCCCTGCGGGGGCGCCTGGCTGGCTCCGAGGGTGGAGCGCGCGACTCTTGATCTCGGGGTCGTGAGCTCGAGCCCCGTGCTAGGTGTGGAAATTACTTAAAAAAAACAAAAAACAAAAAACAAAGTCTTTAAAAAAAAATAAAGAAACAAACAAACAAAAAAACCAAAAACCAGAACCTCCCTGGAGAAAGCGCACTCTGTGTGCATGAGGACAGCACAGGAAGCAAAGCCATCTTCTCCCACAGTCCTTCCTCGCGCAGCCAGCGGACAGAACCCGTGAACCGGCCCACTCATCTAGTAACACTGATGTCCTGACTCACCCCGACTCGGTCCTCAGTGGGCAGCAGCCCCCGCACACCCTGCTACCCTCTTGGGGTACAGAGAAGGGGCACAGCTTCAAGAGGGGCTACTGCTCCCGGTGCACATCCCACGGGCCCACAGCACTGGGTCATGTGGTTTCCACAGAAATGGTGCTTCTGGGAGCTCTGTCTTGCCCCGGGGGAGCTGATGGCAGGGGGTGTCCAGCCCTTTCCGTAAAGCTGGACACACAATGGGACCAACCTACCCTCACCTTCACTGGGAAGGGCTGAGCAGGCTCCCGTGGCTGCCTCTGGGTGCCCGGGAGGCAGAGATGGCTGGGAATCCCTGACACCTGCCACTTTCTGACCCGCGTGGTCAGCGTCAGGCTGGGACCTAGGACAGCCAGGTTGGGCTTTGTCTAACCGCGCCTCATACTTCTCTGCCAGGACTCTCACTGTTCCACAACCAGGCCCGCTATATGCCCAGGGGATGCTTGGCAATGTCAGGGGAACAACTGTGGCTGTCACGAATGGGGACGAGTGGAGGTGGGGAGTGTCTGCTCACTGTCCTGCAGGCCACCAGACGGCCTCCACAGCTGAGGACCACCGGCCCTGATCGCTGATGTGCAAAGGCAGTATGCCCCACAGGACAGCCTGTGCCCCTCTCCCTGGAAGCTCCCTGGTACAAGCATTTTCTACTTGGATTCTACAACTTCAGGCTGATTGGAAAAGGAAAAGTTCTTTCCTGATAGCCTCTGTGAGGGAGCTGCCCCAGTGTCTGTCTGCCCCACACGGCAGAGGCTCCCAGGTGTCCCACAGTCAAGGGATGCCTCTGCTGCCGGCACTTGAGGAGAAATGGCCACAGGAGACCAGAGGCCTGGGAAAGTCTGGTGAGGACTGGGGGAGGCCAAGTATGCGAGTTCACGCCTCTCAGAAGCACGCACTTTCTAGACCACCTTCTACAAGGACGTGGTTCCCGCCAGCCTGTGCCCGGCAAACTCGGGTCTGTGGGTTCTCAGCGGACCTCCTTGACCCCAGAAGTCACCGAGGGGAACCGTGCCGCACAGCCCGGCCTCCCCCAGTCCTTGGCTCTCCCTGACCCTAAAGGCCGCCGCCTACCCACAGGACGCTCCCCTGGCCACCACTTACCTAGCAGCAAACCTCTCAACCTCCTAAACACCAAGGTGTGGCAGTGACCTCCAAATGCAAAGAACCCAAACTCTTAGCGGTCATTCCTCACCATGAGTAGCCACAACTGTTTGCTTAAAACACTGAAAATACAGCACATAAAAACAAAAAACAAAACAAAAAACAACAAAAAAAATGAAGAAATTAGAAAGACCTTAAAATCTAAAACATGAAATAAAAAGAATGTAACGTGACTGAAAAAAAAACAAACAAAACACACCCACAAACTGAAACAGAAAACAGCAGGTTGAAAAGCAAGAGTGCTTCGGGTGATGCGGCAGAAGAGACACGGGAAGAAAGCTGGCCTGACCGCGGGCAGGAGTCCCAGCTCCTGGACCCCCAGCCTCAGCAGCTCCCACGGCTTCTCTGGGCACTGGACCCCCAGCCACAGGCCGGACCCCACACGGGCAGGACAGCCCATAACGGGGGTGCGGTGAGTGCTTGGGCCAGAGGTCCCAGAGACATGCCCAGGTCTGGAACCGAAGCTAAAGTCAGTGGGGTCACTATCTGACACAGTGGGCAGCTTGAAGCCACCTCTGGCAGGCAAGCTAGACACCCAGGGACAGAGGGACGATCAGCCCCAAGCTGCAGCAGGAGGAAGTTTCAGGAGAAGGCCTGGCCCCACATCCACTGGCTGGCCCAGGTCTGGAGTCCCAGGCGCTTTGCCTTCCGCAGGTGACCTCCCACGGCCCCTGTGGGAAGTGCCCCAGGCCTGGGGTCACTTCCTCCAGCCCCAAGGGTGTTTTCCTTACCTGGTGACATGGCCAGGGCCTGTCTGGTGAAGGCAGGGTTCCGCTCCCAGACCAACACTCTCTGCAAGTGACCATGGGCCCGGAGCCAGCAGTGGGCCAGGCAGAGTCCCTGCCCCTGGCTTGCTGAGGGGGGCCTCCCTGAGGGGGGCATTCCCTGGTTAGCCACACACACCCGGGACGGCCACGTCCTGGGACTTAGAGACCCAGCGGTCATTAGCACGGACAAGCAGGGAGCAGTATCTAGAGCAGGGACGCTGGCTCCTCATGCTACCCTCTCCCAGCAGAAGCGTAGACCTCAGACACCAGCCTACAAGACCTTCTGGGCTGGAGCCCCCGTCTGACACTTGGGCCTCCCAAGCTGGTGCTCTCCTCTGGAGCTGGTACACCTCCGCACAGCCCCACTACCCTGGGCGGGGGTGGGGGAGCTGCAAAGGGTTGTACACAAAGATGCTTCCTGAATGAGCATGGGTGACAGGGAGGGACCCTCACTCCACGGCACGGCTACAAAACCTGGTAGCTGGAGCTGAACTGGCCGAGGTCACTCAGGTGCCAGTGGTCCCCCGCAGGCACGAGCTTGCCCCCCATCTGTGCACGTACCATGCCGTCGGCCAGGGGGAAGACATTCAGAGAGGTGGGGCGCTCCTTCCTGCTGAAATGTGAGGGAGAGAGGAAGAAAGCGGATGTTACACGGGGCTCCCACACGGAGGATGGGAGGCTCACCGGTCGCAGGGGGCTGGCCCCTGCAGACCGAGCCACTCAGGATCAGGGCCAGCCGTGTGGGGCAGGGCGTGAGCTCCAGGGTAGCCCAGCCTGCACGGGGGCCACGTGCATCCGGAGCTACGAGTCCTGTGTCACTAAACCTGTGCCCGTGTTTCCGGGCCCCTCAGCTTCTCTGTGGGCCTAAGGGGCCCTTCCCCTTGGGTGCACTGTCTTCCGGGCCATTGTCTTTAGTTTGCTGTCACAGAGAGCCGCTCTACAGGCTAAGAACTCCCACAGCAGCGCCAGCACAGCCCCTCAGCATTGCGGCCAGCACAGAGCACTCCTGAGCAGCGACGTCCACCGTGATGGTCTTTCCCATGTGGAGCCCACACCTGCCTCCGGGTGGCCATCGGCTGGGCTTCTGCCTCCTTGGGCCGGGCAGGAGGAACCAACCCTTCCGCTCGGCTCTTCGCGCTCTGCCCCCACCTGAACCCTGCACTGTTCCTTCAGGAGCTCTTGGTGTACATCGTGAGCACAGACGTACAGAGGAAAGAGGGCCCCATCCTTCTGTGGGTGTCGTGTCCTTTACAGCCCACAGGGGCCCCTTTCTCCTGCTCCATGCAGTTCTTCCCGGTTGTCAGGGACCCCAGGGATCCCAGAGGGCTGTCTTTCAAAGGCGCGCCAGGAGATGGGGAGTGGCAGGTCGCCTGCTGGACTTGGTCCCTGAGGAGACGCTCCCTTCAGCGTGGGCGCCAGCGGGTGTGCAGCCAGGCCAGCTTCCCGTGCTACCCCACAAGGATGCGGCGCACCTCGGAGCCGGCCAACTACCTCACGGCCCGTGCTGCTCAGAGCCGTCACGGTCAAGCATCAGAGACCCACACACAGAGCTCAACCCCCAGAACTGCAGTGTGGGGACCAGCGGACGCTTCCTCGGGAATCCCAAGCAGCCAGGCCCAGAGGCTGGACAGGTCTGCAGAGAGAAGGCGGGTGGCGTCCCTGAGGCCCTGAAGGAGGGGAGCAGCCGCGTCCATAAGAACTGCCCACAGCCTGGCAGGCAGCTTCCTGAAGCCTGGCCCTGGAGAGCGGAGGCCCTCTGGCTGGGGCCCCTGTGCAGTTCTGGGGGCCGGCTGGGGCTGAGCTGAAGCAGGGAGAAAACACAGAGTCTGGGTTGGAGTCCTGCCTCGTCCCATCCAAGGCTGGCCGGTGTGTCCTGTTCGGTAAGACGCGGCCTCCCGTGGAGCTGGGCCTGGGCTGCGCTGTCCCAGGGGCTGGCGTGCGGCAGGCACGGAGCTGGTAGCAGCAGCTGCGTGCTCCCGAGGGACTGGAGCCGCTGGCACCTCCACATGTCGGGGCCCAGGCCACCAGGAGGCTGGTTTCCTGCAGATGATCACAGGCCCCACACATGCAGCCTTTGTCCAACGACAGAGGACATGTTCTCATGCACATCTCAGCTGAGTCTGCAGGTGAGTCCGTAGCTCAGCAGGCCTGAGGCTCTGTCCACTCAGGCTGCTGGCCACCGCCAGCCTGCCCGCTCCCCAGTATCTGGGAAGGCGCCAGCCGCCGTGTGGGCAGCACATCCCTGGAAGAGGGGCCCAGCCTCCACAGCCCCAGCATCTCTCCTCTGAGGCCCCCAGGCCCGTCCTTCGCCCATTATTCCTCATTGGGCTCCCACTGCTGGTGCAGGAGCCCCTCTCCTGGGGCCCAGCCCCACCGTGGGAGAAATGTACAGCAGGGCCCCTGACCCCAGGCAACAGCGGTCGTTCCCAGGAATCGAGCCTCATCTTCTCTCTCTGCTCCTCACAAAGCCATGCATGTCCTGCACCGCAAGCCCTGGGGGCACGTGTGGGCACTGCCGCTGGAGGCCTACACCCATCCAGAGCTCGGCCACAGCGTCTCTTGTCGCACTCCTGCTGCTGCTCCTTTGGGAGATGCCGATGCTCGTCCAGAAGCTACAGTCTGGGGGAGTTGCGCGGCCCGCAGAGGTCAAGGTGCTTGCAAGGACCATGGCCACGCAACCGGCTCCAGGCCCAGGTCTGTCCAATGCCAGAGTGCAGGTCTCCACCCCTGCCTGCCACCTCCCTGCAGCGCCGGCCCAGGGCTTCGGGCCCGAGGTCTGACCTGTGACCACGGATGTTCGCCGGGCTGGGGTCCCCGTGCCACTACCTAGTCTGGGGCTGTCTCAGGAACCTGGGTCTCGCCCATCTCCACGGCCTGGCCTCTAAGAGCCACACTGAGCGTCTTTGATCGGTAATATTGAGGCAGAGAAACTGTTGAGCAGCTCAAGGACCAGCCCTGGGCCTACAATTAAGAACCACCAGCAGGACCGACTCTCCCAAACCCCAGGGCACCCCGAGCGCCCCACACAGCAGCATGAATGCTGGCCCAGGCTTTACCTTTTCCTCCATGACTGGCGAGGACTGCAGGGCAGCGACAGACACAAAGGGCAGCACACAGCGGCAACAGCACAGGGGGCAAGACGAGAAGACAGCATTAGAGGGCACAGGTCAGGGGACACAGGTCACACGTGCTCACGTGGAGGGTGAGTGCATGGCGGTGGGTTCCGCTCTGCACAAACACATGTGGAGACATGCAGATGTGCACATGACAGACACAGGACACTCAGACACGTGACCTCTCCACTGAGCCGCTGATCCGCAGCTTGGCACACACAGTACAGGATGGTGGGCGAGTGTTGTCTCCGGAGAGCCCCGGCACGCATGTGTGCTCAGGCACACACATGCTCACATTCGTGGGCCCACGCACGCTAACTGGGGTTTCTAAAGACACACGCATTGAGAACACCAGGCCAGGAGTGAAGGAAAACGCATTGAGAACACCAGGCCAGGAGTGAAGGAAAACCCATCTGGGATTGGGGATGGTGGGCGAGTGTCGTCTCCGGAGAGCCCCGGCACGCATGTGTGCTCAGGCACACACATGCTCACATTTGTGGGCCCATGCACGCTAACTGGGGTTTCTAAAGACACACGCATTGAGAACACCAGGCCAGGAGTGAAGGAAAACGCATTGAGAACACCAGGCCAGGAGTGAAGGAAAACCTGTCTGGGATTGGTGGCGACAGTGGCTCCTGGCACTACAGATGAGGCCCCTGGCGGAAGCCGGAGACACTGAACTAGGGAGCTGGGGCGCACGTACTTTTTTCTCTCTAAAGAGCTGTGGCGAGGCAGGGGACACCCAAGGAAGCAGGACCGCACACAGGGCGGCCTTCCTGTAACCCAAAGAGGAGCAGCGCCGGCGACAGAAGCCCACGCTCAGCACGGTGGGAGAAGGTTCCTGCTTCCTCCACTTCCACCCATCTTCCCCATGCCAGCGTTAGGCGGGGCGGCCAGATGCGCACAGAGCACCCCCAGAACGTCTGGGCCGTGGGGAAGAGCTGCAGGGGCCTGAGTCCCAGCAGGTGGCTGGCTCTGTTGGCCAGTGAGCAAGGTACGCACGGCAGGCAGGCCGGCAAGGTGACCGGGGCAGCCTGCACCCACAGCACCATCCCTCGGCCCCCAGGCAAATGCTGCTCCGGCCATCACCCTACAGGGCCACACTCCTCTTCATGGCCAAGGGGACACGGTGGAGGCGGGCCGTGCCCTCAGAGGGTGTCGGCTGACAGACCAGGTGCCTTCTTCCTTTGGCAGGAATCTTGCACGTGGTGGTGCTCTGGCCCGGAAAGGCCTATTACCAGAGTGCCGAGAGCCTGGACAGCATGCCGATCACCCAGCCTTGGGGCGCCCTCTGTGGGAATCTGGACCAGAGCCTCTCCCTCTCCTAGGCATTCGTTGTGTCCATTTTACAAATGAAGGGGCTCCCATGGGCCTCACCTGGGTGTGGAGAAAAACATCCCCAGGACAGCCATCCCCGGAGGCAGTGAAGGCCTGCCCTGCCCAGGAGTGACCAATGGGCACGGCCAGGCAGCAGGTAGAACAGACCTGTGCCCTGAGGGAGGAGAGCCCACATGGCTCCAAGAGCTGCCGTGCAGCCTCCAAGGGGATCCCAGATGGGACCCGTGAGCCAGCCCCTCTCGAGAGAGAGTCCTGACAGCAGAAGGGTAACAGCCACAACCGGCCAGAACCCAACTCCAAGCACAGGGAGCACTGAGGGGCCTGGGGCCGGGCCTGCTCCAGACTGCCCCAGAGCCAAGACACAGGGGACCGCAGGCTCCCAGACCAGGTCCTGTCTCCGGTGCACAGGGAGACACAGGCGGGGGTCTGCACTCATGGACCCTCTTCCACGTCAGGAGGAAACAAGGCCTGATGTGGCCCCAGGGACAGCCCCAGTAATGGCTGGGAAGCTCAGGGCCCGGTTTTGGCGTCTAAGCAGCTTCTGCTTTGGGCTGAGCCCATGTCATCCTGGGGCTGTGGGGACACCAGTTTCTGTGGCATCCCCAGGCCCCGAGGGTGCTAGCCATAGGGTCTAAGATAAGTCCTGAGTTCAGACAGCCCAAATCCCTGGCTTCTGGGAGAACCAGGCCCTTCACGCTGGGCGCTCTCCTTCATGACCTTTGAGGTGCTCCTGCCTTAAAGGGAGTTGGCAGGAAACCAGCCTGAAGGTTCCGGAATGCTGCAGCTCTCAGGAACTGGCCACGAGCCCAGCGCTCGTCAAGGATGTCTAACTGCCCAGCCGCCACAGCCCCAGCGCAAAGGGCCCTGCCCAACCCACCCCCGCCACCCGGCCCCGAATGCAGGCCCCCATCCCCCCAGGTCAGCATTCATGTGCAGTCACTCAGAAATCCTGCCGGTGAGTTCCGAGTGCCGGGGGCGAGCAGGTCGCAGTGCTCTCGAGAGAAACTCTGGAGCCGGGAGCCGGGAGGCTGTTACTCCCCTCGCTTTAGACGGTCATGCCTCAGGAGCGACACCCGCAGAGTTCTGTCCTTCAAACTGCTCAGTCTGTACCGCCCCCCCCAAGCAGATGCGGGGTCACCACCAGCAGCCCAGGGCGTGAACGTGCAGCAGGGACGCATCCGCTAAAATCCTGGGACTGTGGGGAAGCATGCCGCCGTCCCCTCACCTTCCCAGGTCCCGCCCGGTGTTCGCACATGCGCTCCTTGTTTCTGTTTTCAAGTTGGGTGCCTCGAGCACACAGAGGCAAGGGCTTTGCCCCTGGGCCCAGACAGTGGCTGGCGACACGCAACGTAAGGGCCTGAGCCTGCGTGTTCGCAGCGCACCCGCCAATGGACAGGCCGGAGACGGCCTCTGCAGGGACGGGGCGTGACAGCGCTCAGGCATTGGCCTGTAGGAACAAGGGGCCAAGGCTACAAAAGGACCAAGAGCTGAGCTCCATCTGTGGGGCCTCCAGCTTCTCCTCACACCTACTAGGACTTGGGACATCGGTACCCTCTCCCCAGGCCCAGGTTGATGACCTTGGTGTCCCACAAGCTGGCAACACCCTGGAGAAGACTGTAGACAGTCTGCCCCTTGAACACCATGGTCCAGTCCTCCCCTGACCAAAGACTCAGAAGATGCAGCTTAGCCCCCCTCCCTGCAGGTAAGAGCCGCAGAGTTCCTGGAACAGACCAGCGAGGGCCCGAGGGTGCCGCTCTGCCCCGCAGCGAGAACTGCTGTGCAGGGGGTCGCCCGGTGGCCCCGCCTCCTCCCCACCCATCCGGTCAGTCCTCGTGATTCCAGTCAGTCAAGGCCCAGAGGCAGGACAGCCCGGGATTGGTGGGTAAGGACTGTAGCTCCTGCAGAGACCCACGTTCACAGAAATCAGAACCTTGATTCCCGAATCCTGCGGCTGGGTGACGCCTGCTGCATTTTGCAAAGGAGAAAGCGAGGTGCGCCAGCGTGCGGTGAGCTGCCCGACGCGGCCCCAAGGACGGGGGCTGGAGCTGGGCTTCTGACCTCACCCAATGGCTCCGGCGCATGCTCGTCCTGCACACCTGGCACCGCCCCTCCCGCCACCATGAGCAGGTGTCTCTGCACCTGCCTGCACGCGTGACCACAGAAGCCCCCCGAAGGCTGATGTCGAGGCCACAGACTTGAGTGAGCAGGTGAATCCACAAACACGGGATCTGAGATGATGGGGGCGGACCCCCCCATTTCCCTCAGGCCGTCGTGACTGCTCCCGGCCAGCAGAGGGCCCTGCCCGGCACCCGTCCACACATGTTCTGCTCCGGCACACACTCGGACCCGACCCCCTCTCCTGACTGGGGTGGATGCAGCTCCCCAAAGGCCCCCCTCCACCCCAGAGCACCCTGGGGATGACGGGCCACCAGAGGCCACTGCCGCCCACTTCCCGCCTTACCTCCTTCCCGGCAGGCTGCCCTCGGTTTGGCTGTTTCCCCCGACTTGCTGCATCTTGGACCTCTCGATATGTTCCACGTAGGTCTGGATCATCTGTGACCGGACAGATGTGGCCATGTGGGTCAGGCCTGCTAACCCAGGTGTCTGCCCTCCAGCCCGCGGTGCTCTGATAGCAGCAGAGACATGTTCGTGCAGACTGAGCAGGGCAGAGCTCCTTGGCTGGGCAGCAGAAGCCAGAAAGAAAAGGCCAGGAAGGCCAGCCAGGCCAGCGCCACGCACAGCACCTCTGCAGGGTGAGGCCACGTCCATGCGCGCAGACCAGGGCCGAGCACTGACCTCCGTGTGTCGCTGGTGCAGGGCGTTGTACTCCTTCTTCATCTCGGACTCACGCTCCTCCAAGCGGGAAACTGGAAGACACGGCCACTGCCCGTCAACACCACAACCCACCCCCCACGCCTCTGCACCTGCCCTTGGACCGTCTGTGCCAGTACAGACTGAAGCCTGGTGCAGACCGCAGTGGCCCGTCAGCCCGGATGGGGATGGCCAGCAGAGACCCCGGGGCCACAAGAAGACAGATCCCGAGGGTCTGGCTGGCATGTGGTTGCGTGCTGCGTTAGTGGAAGATGTTCGGTTCTGCCGAGGGAACCAGGATGATCCAGCCCACCCGGGGCTGCTACCTGGGCCCGAGTGGCAATAGCTCCCGAGATGCAGGGAGCTCGCTGTGGTCCGGTGGAGACAAGATGTGAGAAAGGGGCTCGTAGAAAGGGGCAGTTCCTCTGTGAGCAGCCTCTGTGATGTGGGAAAGAGCCCAGGACCATCTGCCACGTGGCATAGAACAAGCAAGCATCCCTGACATGTACCAAGACCTGCAGACCAAGCCGTGGCCATGGCATCCAGGCCAGCAGGGGTGGCGCCCAGGAGCCCCCGTAGGCCCTGCATGTGCTCCACCCGCAACGGGTCGGTCACCTGACCGGTCAGCAGGCCCGTCGGGCCTCCTGTTCCCTGCCTCCCATCACCGGGTGAACGTACCAGCCTCGGACGCCTTCCGTCCTTGGGCCCTTGTTCGAACTTCAACTGTGTCCCCATGGCCCCAGCAAGTGCAGAGTGAGGCAGGACCTATGACCGTCAAGGGACTCACAGGTGTGGTCCCGCCGGGCTCACCCGCCTCCCACCCACCCTTCCTCCTGAGATCTAACAGGTGACACCAGTCCACATCTGGCTTTGGTCCAGATGCTCTCCTGTTCTGCAGTGTCCGCAGAGGCCGTGCTCCCCCACCCCACAGCAGGGACCTCCAAGTCGGCATCTCTGTGCAGCTCTCTGGGGGCCACACTCTCGGAAGCAGCGAAGGCATTGCAGGAAGTGGGGGTCTGAGGATCACGAGGCTCGTGGAGCGAGCTGATGGCCGGTGCAGGCTGACTGCAGGGCGTTGCCTGTACCCCAGGGGTGGACTGACCCCCCGAGCCTCTGCTCCTGCCTTGGGAGGGGCAGCCCGTGTGTGCAGCAGGCCCTTCCTCCTGGCCTTCTCTGCTGGGCAGGTGTGCAGGCTGCCACCTGGCAGAAGGAGCCACACATTTGCTCTCCCCTCCTCCGGCTCTCGGTCTTGCTGCCACGGAATGAAGAACTTCAACCAATAATTTGGAGTTTGTATTGTTTTCCTTCTAAGAAGAGCCAGAAAGTTTTCATATCTGCATAGTACTCTAGGGCTCTGTGTGATCACAGAAAGCATTTCTCTCCGTATGCCTAAAACGGGCGGTTTGGTTTGCTTTCATTTTGCAAATACCAGAGTGTCTGTAGGCGTACAGGGGCTGCTGGGCCCGTGGCTGTCTGGGAGTCTCTGACCCAGCCGTGGGGCGCTGGCCTTAGCCATGGGCCCTTGAGTCTTGGTCTGGGAGAGGGACAGACCCGGCACATCAGATCCTTTTCCCCCAGGTGGAGAGATGAAGGGACCCGCCATCTGGGGTCACCAGGGAAAGCAGCACATTAGCTCCTGTCATGGAAACTTCCACTGAGAGTTCATGGAAACTTTGGCCACAAAATTTAAACAAGACTCGTGAAAACGGAATTAATAGTTCTTAGAATCAACATCACCCGAATCACTTTCCTTGCCTCTCCTTGTGAGGGACAGAGTGCTCCTGCGGGCCCCGCCAGCTACGTGCCCCTGCCCCAAAGCACCACCACGGTGGCAGCGAACGAACTGTCCAGAAGCGGCGTCCCCACCGGTGGTGGACAGACAGGAGCCGCGCCACGACGGGGGTCTCTACGGAGGGCCTGGCGCGGTGTAGCCCAGGCTTCAACTCTCACGGAAAATGCGCTGTCATCAAAGGGGCCTTATTTATTTATGTATTTCCACCCGGGATCGGAGGCCAGCTACAGACACACCTGGCAGGGCACAGGCATAAACGCGTGGTTGAGGGAATCCCGGTGAAAACACGGCTGCTGGCTTCTCTCTCTCTCCCTCCCCCACCCCTCCCGAGCCGGGACCAGGCAGGGAACGACATGGTCCGATGCGGCCCCCACCACCTGCTTACTCTGGTCCGCGTAGTTCTTGGCTTTCAGCTCCAGCTGGCGTGTCTGGAACTCGTAGTGCTCCACCTGGGTCTGCAGCTCCTTCTTCTCCTGCTCCAGGGCATCTTCAAACTCAATGAACTTCTGTGCACGGGAGGAGAGAGAGCGGGCGTCACCAAGGTGGGACACCAGGTGATGGCAGCGCGTCATGAAAGGGTCGCGGGCTTCCGGGAACCATGGTCATGGGCTCCTGGCGTCACACCACCTGCCACCCTCAGCACCAAACCCTGACATGCCCCGTCCAGAAGCAGGGGCCAGATGAGTTTCCCGAGAGTTAGTAACTCTAGAACCTTCTAGCCAGCTACCCAGAGATTCACACTGGGCCCCGATTATAGAAAGGCTCATGCTCCCTTTAGTGATCTACGGTTGCCTTCTTGAAAGCCTTGATAATCTTTGAAGGAGGGACCCCGCATTTTCCTCCCCTCAGCAGGCCCCACATAGCAGGTCACTGGTCCTTTCCCGACACAGTAACATCAGTCTCCCAGACACTGAACGGCGTGAGGTCACAGCCACTCTGCTCCTCATCGGTACAGTCAGTTCCTGCTCGGCTCTGGAAGCTGCCGCTACCGGAAGGACCCACAATGGGGCTGGGTCTTTGGAATCCTTCCCTCACCCAGTAAATGTCTGAGCAAAATTATCATCAAACCAAGTGAAAGGAAAGCACTTTGCAAAAAAGTAACAACAAAAAGACGACTCCGGAGAGATCCTGGGAGGGCTCCTGGCTTCGCACTGGAAGCCAGGTGTGGATGCGGAGGGGAGGAATGGGCTGGCCCAGGGCCACCGGGGTGGGAGTGGGGTCCTCGCGCAGATGCTGGCACTCAGGATGAGCTGCTGGCACCTCAGTTTTGTGGGGTGGAGAGCTGGAGGGGGCGGGGTGTGGGGGAGCCCGCACCGGGCACCTCCCCGCTGTAGCCAAGGGAAGTACGGCCACCCCATGGCCAGGAAGGCCCACACAGACAGCGCAGCTGTGCACGGAGCACGGGCACGCGGTTCTCACTCACGCGGACACAACCAGTGTCCCAAGCAGCAGCAACAGTTCTTAACTGACTGACACAGGTAGGCTTTCATTTGGGGAATCTCTGCTCCTGTTACTTAAAAGAAGCAGACGATGGGCAGCCTGTGCATCTGGGAGCACCAGGTGAGAGTCTGAAGTACAAGGGAGAATGTTTTTGAAAAACTGTAACTGTACCATCCAGAGTCGGTTAAAATGGGGTGATCTCCTTCCAGATGTGCATGCGTGTGTACACATGTCTGTGTGTGTGCACGCACAGCACACGTGCGTGATCTCTCGTACACACATTTGGGACCCGTTATTTCCAGGAGCCTAAACGGGAGCGTCTCTCTACCTCAAGAAACATACTCTCCCCGTCCACTGTCGGCAGGGTGCAGAGCAGAGCTCATTCCAGCAATTTCCTCCTGTGAGGCTTCCAACCTGCTCCAACACATCCATTATCGGGGTCACAGCCTGCGGAAATGCCTGATGGCTTCCTGTGACAGGAGCCACAGCCCTGGGCCCGTGCATGGCCAACAGCCCCTCCAGGGGGGCCTCCCAGCTCTCCCTTAGACCGGGGCAGGACAGGCCACCTGACAGGTGGAACCTGGACAAACGTAACTGTCCTGAGTGTCAAGTCGCCAGTGACTTCAATATGTACTGGTCCCCAACAGCTCACTATGTTCTTGTCAAACACCCTGCCTGCCACCAAGTTCCTGCTGTTCCTGGTGATCTGTGAGGACCTCCGCTGCTCCCGTCTCACATGTAGCAGGGCCCCCCTGGACGCAGGTGCGGGTGTACTGCACGAGTGTGCTTTGTCATTTCCCCTTTCCTCGCGGCTCCGAACTGCGACCTTCCTCATGGGCTCGACCCTAACATAGACTTCGGTCTCTCTGTAAGCCAGGCCACAGGTTTCTCTGAATGTGGACTGTTCCATTAACCCTTAACATCGGACACGTAGTCAAGCTTTCAAGTCCCATTTTCCGCATTTTCTTCGTTATTCCCATCTGCTTTTCCTTCCAGATTAACTCGCGAGCCCTCCAGGGTCACTCATGTGTTTATTTTTGCGTAAGCACTTTGCCCAGAAGCACAGGCTCTTGGGCCTCGGGCAAGGGCGCCACCTGCAGGCTGCGCCCCTGTGGTGTCACACAAAAAGAGTCAATTTAGGGACAGCGTCCTGTCCTGTCTGCGTTTTCTCCCGCATCACCTGCACTTAAGATGTGGAAATCAGCTGAGAGATTTCCGAATTACAGACGGTGTCAGAAAGCCCACTTCCAGATTCTTACGAAGGCCAAGACAGACTTCTTTAAATCTATCCTGGTAGCCGATCATTAAATCCAACCTCGGTGACAGGGCCAGAATGCTTTGTCATGCCCTCAAACCACTGACGTGCCTAGAGTCCCGATGAAGCAAGCCCCAAACCAGGTCACAGGCACAAATCCTCTGACTTTGATATTTCAAGGCTTTCCGCATCAGGAAATACGGAGACATCACCCAAGAGAGAAAGCAGCTACGTGAAGCTGCATACGTGGGCATCCACAAGGCCAAAGACAGGGGAACAGCAGGTGGCAGGGAGACAGAGCCCACAGCAGGTCAACGTTCATGGTTCTCAGGACACATAGGACCCCAGTGCCAAAGGGATGGCCGGATGGGGCAGGGACGGCTCAGTCCTTCAGAACCGGTCCCCTTCCATCCTCTCAGCACCCCTGTGCAAAGGGGCATGGGTGCTCCGGTGGGAGCAGCTCCCCAGGTAAACAGAGAGCCCCAAGAAACCCACAAGTGACTCAAGGACCCCGGCCCTGGACCTGCGCGGCTCCCAGAGGCGCCTGAGCGAGGTGAGACCACTGGCTTCTGGACCACAGCGAGTGCAGCAGGGAGCCTCCGTCCCCGGTCTCCCAGACGCGGGCATCCTACCGGACAAAACTGATCGGGGGGAGCCTCAAGGCCCCCGAGTCTGTGAAAACGTCACTGACACAACGTGGCATTCTACACCTTCCAAGAAATCCTTCTTTCTCTCGTGAAGAAATGATTTCAATGTCATTCAAGTGTTTCCAGTTTAAAAAAACCCATAAGCCGGCCATTTAACTGAGATGAAAGAGGCAAGGCAAACTTCATCGGCTGCTACAGGGAGTAAGTACCGGGAAGGAGCAGGGCCCACCCAAGACCGCGCAGATGCTGGGTCTTTGTTTCTCAGGAGGGTGTGCTCAGGGCCGGCCTTGGGAAGAGGTACAGGTTCTCTCGGCAACCAACCCTGCTCCGACTGCGCTGGCAGTTAGCTCAGGAGCAAAGAGGGCGGGCGGGAGAGCCCAGCTCCCCTCCCCACACAGGGGACCGCTGGCAGCAGGGCTCGGTCCCACCCAGGTCACCGTGAGCCACAAAATGCAGTGGATGACTTCAGAAAGGCAGAGGGTGTTTTTATCTGCACATCGTTTACTTTTTTTTTTTTTTTTAAGATTTTATTTATTTATGTGAGAGAGAGCATGAGAGGCGAGAAGGTCAGAGGGAGAAGCAGACTCCCCATGGAGCTGGGAGCCCGATGCGGGACTCAATCCTGGGACTCCGGGACTGTGACCTGAGCTGAAAGCAGTTGCTTAACCAACTGAGCCACCCAGGCGCCCTCGTTTACTTTAGATTTGGGAGAATTAAGGCTTTTCAGTGGTGGGGACAAGGGTGGTGGGAGGAGACTAAGTCAAGTCTATAAAGAAAGTCTTCCCAAAATTTGTCAAGTAGGATCTCACTGTAAGAAAACAGGACTGGGACTGGGGAGAACAAAAATCGGGCTGGGAGCATCTGGGTCGAGCAGGCCCGCAGGGTACCGGATCACACAGAAGTCTCCTGCATCAGAAACCCCCCCCACACGGCAGCATCTCCGTTTGCAGTCTCCAGAAGGCACACCTGCAGGAACGCAAGAGCTCGGCACACGTGCTCACGCGCTCGCTGTTCGTACTCCGGGTTTGAACTTGGGAGTTATCGTCTGTCCGCCCAGGTCGACTCAGCACATCACGCGGCACACGGTAACCCACAGATGTTTACACTCACTCTTACGACCAATCTTTGGAGCGGCCCGAAGGGCAAGGACTAGTTCTCCTCCAACGAAGGGAAACGTGTCTCAGCCTCTGGATACGAAACACCTAATTCTCACGTCTAAATAACAGTACACACATGGGTCCCTTTCTCGATGTATTTCTAAATACTCTTCCGGCTCCCAATGAACGGCACTGGTTTAATTCACACGGATTTCCAAGGGTTGGCAAGACAGACACAAGAGTATCTGTGTGTGTGTGTCTCTCCAAAAAAATGTCACGGATATGTTTACACACTAAGAATTAATAGATGTTTTATATGTTAAGCTACAGGCCGTATAAAACACAGGCATAGGACACATAAACACATGATGAGGTTGGTAACACAGGACAGGAGGGAAGGAAGTAGGGAAGACTCAGAGCCCGCAGGCCGCAGCCCAGGACCCGTGCTCTCTGGAGCGTCCTCTGCAGCGAGCCCCGGCTCCTTTAGCTCGTCCACGTGGCTTCTGCTTGGTTTAACAGCACCAGGTCCAGGGCGCTGGCCTTGGACCATAGACACGGGGTCTTGCTGGCCGGAAATGAACACTGCAGATGCGACACGGGCCCCGGGCCCCGGGTGTAAGCAAGCACCTACGGGCTTCCACAGGGTGAGAAGCAGGTGTGGGGAGGCCAGAGGAGAAGAGCCCACGAAAGGACACGGCACCCAGAGAGCCGGCCAAGTGTCTGGGGGTGGGAGGCGTCACTTCACACCGTCGCTGAGGACAGTCAGAGTCGAAATGTGCCAACTTTTGCCACTCAAACCCCATGGCGTGAGGTGTGGTCCCCTGGGAAAAGGACCCGTCCCTCGCTTAACCTGGCCTTCCCCAACTCCCCTGTGCATGACAGGGGATGAGTACGTGGGCGCCGAGAGCTCACTGCCCTGGGGTGAGACTCTCCCACCCTGGTGACTCAGTGCTTGCTTGGGACTGGCTGGTCCTATCGCCGGCCACCCGCTGCTCTGGACCTCTCCTGGCTTTCTCTTTCTGGGAACCCCCATGCACAGCCACACCAGAGCCGGGCTGGGAGAAGCACACCTCCCGCTCCACCCACAGGAGAGGGACAGAGGCCACACGAGCACAGGGCTCAGTGCTTCGGGGAGGGATAAGCACGACACTTGCTATGACCCGTAAGAATCTCAACGTCAGGGCGCCTGGCTGGCTCAGTTGGTTTAGTGGCTGCCTTCGGCTCACGTCATGATCCCAGGGTCTTGGGATTAAGTCCCACATTGGGCTCCTTGCTCAGCAGGGAGCCTGCTTCTCCCTCTGCCTCTGCCTGCTGCTCCCCTGCTTGTGCTCTCTCAAATAAATAAAATCTTTAACAACAACAAGGAGAATCTCCATGTCATCGTGCTGGCTGAAAGAAGCCAGACAGAGAAAGAGAAAACACCTGCACGATTCTATTTACAGTTCTGGAGAATGCGCAGAACTCCACGGCCTCGGAGAGCAGACCAGTGGGGGCGGGGGAGCACAGAGAGCTCACCGAGGGGCAGGGGACACTTCAGGGATGGCGGCCACTAGGGCGGGTCTCTGGGTGTAGACATGTCGAGATTCACCAAACTGCCCAAACTTGTATAGCTCAGTGCGTTCACCTCAGTAAATTTGCTAGAAAGAAGGAAAAGCCATTAAGAAGATGCAGCCCAGGTCAAAGATCTCGCCGAGGGCTGTGACACCAGCCTTTCTAGGCTCTGGGGACTTCTCACCACATCCTCCACAGCCTTTCGAGAATTTCGTCACCTCCCTGTTCTGTCCTGAATAGCCGGCACTCCCGTTTTGTCGCTGTTTGTCTCACTCTATCTTCTCCCCTCTGGTCTCCTGTATCCAAACCTACTGCTTTGGGAGCTCTCCTCTTTCTGGAAGGTGCTCACGGAATAGCATCGCCCTCTGTTGCCTGCTGCCTGCCCCGGGAAGCTGACGGCGCCCGCCCTAGTCTTAAGTTTCAATTCAGGAAAATGGTGTAAAATAAGAACTCGCTTCCTTGGCTGCATGAGCCAGATGTGAAGTGTCAGTGGCCCGGGGCGGTCGTCAGCTACTAAACCAGAGAGCACAAACTAGAAGTTTCCATCCTCACAGAAGGTTGTGTTGAACAGACCACTGCTCTACGGACTCACGCACAGAGCCTGTGCCCTTCGGGAGCCGGACAGACATCTGGGTGTGACGTACACAGAGGCAGAGGAAAGCCACCTCCCTCCTCATCTGCATGGGCACAGGTGGCCAGCCCTGCTTTGAGGTGTGCCGTCAGGGGGACAAGAACCAGCCTGGGGGCAGAATGTGCTAAAAGGGCAGTGCCCCCCCCCCATCAGCCAGGAGGCAGCTGGAGGAGGCTGGGGTGCGAGGCACAGGGACCCATCCCTCTAGCCGGGCCCAAACGCATCCAAGCACCCGGCACCCAGTACCCAGATGCACTCCACCCTGTCCTCGTGCCAGACTCCGGGAGGCAAGGGTGCCCAGGAACTGAAACTGCAAGTGGGGGGATGGTGGGACAAGAGCAGTGGCGCACGGAGCAGGCCCCAGAGGAAGGTGGGCCTGGCAGGGTTCAGGCACGATGGGAGCCTCACCCTCCATCTCCCCAGGGCAGCACGGCCCCACCTGTCAGGCACACCCCACGTCCCACCTCATCGGCACAGGGATGTCTAGCAGCATCTCTGCCAGCACCTCCCCGCTGGGCACCTGCCCCCAGACCCAGTCCCCAAAGCCTGCCACTGAGCCTGCACCCAGACTGCCCTGGCAAATGAGGACACGGGGGAGCGGGAGATGGGATGCCCCTTGGCAAAAGTTCCCTCTGGCTGAGGAAGCATTGGGACAAGGAGAGCAGCTAGGAGGCCAGTGTGACGGTGCCGACTGGAACTGGGTTGGTGCCAAAGGAGGTGAGAAAGGAATGTGAATCCAGAACTCAGGTGGAAAGAACGGTGGGGACTTGGTGAGTGGTAGACCATGGGAGCTGATGTCCTGACTCCTCCTAGATCACAGGAATCATGTGCCCGGAAAGGCACGCTGGCCCAGCTGCTGGCGGTGCCCCGATTATCTGCTGCTCACAGGCCGCCCTGCAGAGAGGGACCCCGTCCTGCACACAGCAAGGGTTTCAGACACTCAGGGGCACCATCGCTCCCGGGGACTTCCTGCCAAACTAAGGGCCGTCCTGCAAAATAAGCAGCCCGTGATGTCACCATCATTCAGGTCCCACAAAAAGCAGAAAGCGAGGACCCAGTCTGCAAGAGATGGGCCTCAGCAGGACCCCGGGGATCATGGCGGAATGAAAGGGAGGGATGGAGAGCAATGCAGAAAAATGTTCCCATTTGGGAGTCTGGGAGCAGGGCGTTATTTCGGCAACTTCTAGAAATGATTCTAGAACAGGAAGTTTTAGAAAACTTAAAAATAAAAAACCCAAGGTCGCCTGAGTGGCTCCATCATTAAGCGTCTGCCTTCAGCTCAGGTCATGATCCCAGGGGTCCTGGGATCCAGCCCCACATTGGGCTCCCAGCTCAGCGGGACGCCTGCTTCTCCCTCTCCCACTCTCCCTGCTTGTGTTCCCTCTCTCACTGTTTCTCTCCCTGTCAAATAAATAAAATCTTAAATAAATAAAAAAATAAATAAATAAAGATAAAAACAAAAAACCCAGTGGGACACGTGGCTGGCTCAGGAGGGGTGTGCAACTCTTGGTCTCAGGGTCGTGAGTTTGACCCCCATGTTGGAGATACAGCTTATTAAAAACAAAAAACAAACAAACAAACAAACAAACAAAAAAAACCCTTTTTTTTTTAAATTAAAAAAACACCACGGGGCACTTCGGTGGTGCAGCTGGTTAAGCATCCAACTCTTGGTTTTGGCTCAGGTCATGGTCTCAGGGTCCTGGGACACAGCCCCCAGCTGGGCTCCACACTCAAGACACAGTCTGCTTGAGAGTCCCTCTCCCTCTCCCTCAGATCCTTCTCTTTCTCTCAAAACATAGAATCTTAAAAAAATAATAATAAAATAGGGATGACCAGGTGGCTCAGTGGATTAAGCCTCTGCCTCCAGCTCAGGTCATGACCTCAGGGTCCTGGGATTGAGCCCCGCAACAGGCTCCCTTTTCGGCAGGGAGCCTGGCTTCCCCCTCTCTCTCTATGCCCCACTTGTGCTTTCTCTCTCACTCTCAAATGAATACTTAAAAAGAAATGGGGATAATAAAATAAAAAACCCCACAAGATCCAGACAGTAACTGTAATTTAGAAGACCGTGTTTGGGAAGAACTAACTCATAGCAGTCTTTGGTCACTGTTTTCTAGCTGTGGCCAGCAGGCTCGGAAAGTTTCAGCCCGGTGGGGGGAAAGGCAGGGTCTGGGGCTGTGTGCCCTCCCACACATGTCTGCTCTGGCTTGGAAGCACCTCTCTTTACCTCCACCTTTTTTTTTTTTTTAAGATTATTTATTTATTTGACAAAGAGAGAGAGACAGAAAGAGCAGGAACATACGCAGGGCGAGTGGAAGAGGGAGAAGCAGGCTTCCCGCTGAGCAGGGAGCCCGATGCGGGGCTCGATCCTGGGACCCTGGGATCATGACCTGAGCCAAAGGCAGAGGCTTTAACCCACTGAGCCACCCAGGGGCCCCTCTTTGTTTCCATTTTTAAGGGAGATGTGGATGTTCTCCTGGAGACTTGGCGCAGATACCATGGCTGACCTTTAAAGATGATTGGTAAAGGCAGCACCGGCCGCTTAGCCTTAATGGCCTTGTCTAAAAGGAAAAAAAAATTTGAAAACTGCTTGTAATATTACAACGTGGCAAGAAGAGAAATCCCAGGACTTGGGCTAGCAGCGGTGAATCTGCTACCGTAATGCGGGAAACCGGAAGAAAACCTCTGCTTCGGGGTATCCATTCGCTGATGGGAAAAGGCAGACCGGCCATCTCTACAGAGGAGCATTAGGGCTTTTCCTCCAGCTTAACCTTATCTGAAAGTTCTCCCTCGAACTAAATTACTTTTATGTAGGGGTGCCTGGGTGGCTCAGGGGGTTAAAGCCTCTGCCTTCGGCTCAGGTCATGATCCCAGGGTCCTGGGATCGAGTTCTGCATCGGGCTCTCTGCTCAGCGGGGAGCCTGCTTCCTCCTCTCTCTCTGCCTGCCTCTCTGCCTACTTGTGATCTATCAGATAAATAAATAAAATCTTTAAAAACAGTAATAATAAATTACTTTTATGTAACCAGAAGCAAACAGTCTGGGGTAAGACTGTTCCCACTGGGCACCTTCCTTACGTAGTAACATGCTGAGGCCCCGTACACTGCACTGTCCTGTAGGAGTCTGGGCTATCACTAGTAGTTTCTTTTGGGCTGGTATGAGTCTGATGCAACGACGGCTGCCGAACTCATACCTTGTCTCTCAAACACGATTCTTCCTCCTACGTGCTATGTGCCTGACTGTCTGCAAGGAAGAAGGCTCTTTGCCGCCTGGGGAGCCCTCCGCCTATTTCTCCCACAGGGTCACACTGGGTGGGCATCTCCTCGCTCTGGTCCTCCCACTCTACTGCCTACTGCCGACCTTTCCCGATGGTCAGAAATCAGATAAGAGTCAGCATTTTTAAGGTCTGTGTAGAAATTTTCGAAGGCAGCTCTGCAGGCCAGCAGGACTCATCATGTCAGTTACAAGGGCAAAGCCCACACAGCCAGAGACCCAGACGCCGGCGCTTGCCACCTACAAGTCCATCCAGGGGCTCTCCCCGGCCCAATTAAGCCTGTCTCTCCACAGTTCTTCAGGAAAACAACAGCCAGCGACGGGACTTGGCCCTTGCTATGACAGCAGCTTCACTGCTGGCAACCCCCTTGCTCTACGGAGGTGGCCACTGCAACCAGAGAAGGGCAGACCGGTCCACGGTGCAGCTCCCGAGGGCAGGGCTGGTGCTCAAGCCTGCGTCTGTGGCCTCGGCCCCGCTCCCAGGAACCCACTCTCCAGCTACCACGGCTCCCGTCTAATGAGCCACCCCAGACCCAGACCTCACTCGCCATCTCTTGTGGCTGCCATCATGGGCAGTAAGTGCAGGACAGGGGTTTGTGCTCTGCTCAAGGCTTTTTCAACCAAACCTGCAGGCTGCGCCTGCTTGTAAGGCTGCGGGCGGCTTGGGATAGCCGGCTCCGGTGAGGCCTTCTGGACCAGAGCGGCCAGGCACGCCGCAGCTACTCTGCACCAAGAGCCCCGGCCTGGGGCGTTCCAGCTTCTGTGTTATCAGACGCACATCTGTGCTCTCAATTCCCTGCCTCGAAAAAGAAGTGGGCTTTTCCACAGAACTGGAAATGACTGTCTGTTGGACACAGTGCCAAAATGGTGACAGTATCTGGCCCTCTTCCTCAGCTGTACCATCGCCCGAGGTCTCTGCAAGGCCATCCTGGTAGCCTCTAGCCGCAGCCCTGTGCTGGCTAGCCAAGCATTTGCTTGCTTCCTGGCTCTCTGCTCAGCAAGCTTGGTGCAGCTCCTCCTCGCACCCGGGCAAGGCTGGGTCTCGGCCTCAATGACCGTGCCCTGCCAACCACACATACACCCTCTGGCTCTGAGTCCGGGGGAGTGCGAGCGGGAGGCCAGAAGCAGCACAGTCACTCACAGCTTAACTTGAGCTGCGCGGGGCAGAGCAGAGGCCTCACGCATGCTGAGCTCATCTCTGGGCTAGATGGTTAAGACGCACAGCCTTAAGGCTGTCCATCCTGACTGCCACCTTCAGTGTCTTCTCATCGACGATGCTGACCACAGAGGTTTGAAAGAAGAAAACAAACTTACTCAAAACATCATCAATTAGATATTACGTGGCTGCGGAGAGGAGTCAGAGAAGTGGAGGGCACTGCCCAGTACCGGGGAGGCAGCCCCAGCCTTGCCCACGGCCGGGCAAGGGGAATCCCCAGCAAGCCAGTGTTCTGGGGGTGCAGCTCTCTGATCTCCCACAACAGCATGATACAGAAAAAAGAGCCTGGGCCTGGAGCCAAGGTAGACTGGGTGCGCTATGGCTCTTCCAGGTCATGTGACCCTGGTCCAGCCCCTCCCCACCCCCAACGTCTCAGGTCCACTTCCTTCCTGAACGCCAAGGCCACTCTGAACCCTACCATCTTATGAGCTCTTATGTCCCCTTAAGTTGAGAACTTTAAACTAGTTCACAGCTTGACACCCCAATCAATAAACAGCCTCTTGACAGACGGATGAGATCCCAAAGCAAAGTAACCACCAGAAGCAGGAATGACGGAAGACATGGAATTTTCATAAATATGCTTTTCACCAAACCACTCTGATTCAAGAAAAAGGCCCCATATGGAAACAATTTTCTATTTCAATACTAAAGTCAAAAATGTGTTAAGCCTAATTAATTGAAAAGAAACGTGGCTCATTTAATAAGAAACTCTGTATTCATAAACTAGACTGTCACCTAATGCCTAGAATAACAGAAGGTCAGAGAAGCCTAGAGATCACCCAGGGCAATTGATTCATTTGATGAAAATCAAAATCCGGAGCAGGCAGGTAATGTGGACAAGGTCAGAGGGGCAGAGCAGGGATGCGAGCCCACGTGCCCTGCATCCTTGGTTCCGGCACACACCGGGAGGTTAAGTATTTCATGGTGAAAAGGCAAACTGGTTTCATACAAGGCATGGTTCTTCGGACTGTTCATGAAGAAGTGATTTCCAGGTTGCAGAGACTTCCTGGAACACCATAAATATTTCCAAATTCCATTTGTAATTTCTCAGAAGCCACAGCAGAATTTCTCAGCCTTTCCCACATAAGCTAACAACCTTCCCAACTGAGAGGACGACAAGGCAAAGACATCTCCCCTGGTGCTGGGGCAGCAACCCAATGGTGGCTCTCTCCTTAGGTGTTTACATCAATCACCAAACTCATCCTTGTCACATTCCTCGGAAACACTGAACCGGGGACAAGGGAAAGATTTTGTGACCACAGACTGCTTCCAGCTGCAGAACCCTAAGAAGATCACATATCCTTTCTCTAGCTAGATTTAGGACTGCGGCCACCAAACACAGTAATGGGAGTCTATCTAAGGAAGCTGGTTTGCAAACACACACGCGCGCGCGCGCGCACGAGAACAGACGTCTGGAATGAGAGGTGGGTATGCGGGAGGAAGGGAGGCCTGGTCGGAGGTTCCCGGCCGCTGAAGCTCCTGTGCCGCCAAAGGCTTGGGTGGGGTGGGGAGGGGTGGGGTGGGATGCGAGGCGGCCGAGGGCTCCCTCGCCCCAGCA
>NC_081567.1:37887410-37904124 GCF_022355385.1 Mustela nigripes
GAGCAGGGAGGGGCAGGCCGGGATCTCCGGGGTGGAGCGGTGGGGGGAGCTCCGGGGCCGGAGCAGCGTTGTGGGGGCGCCGGCTGGGAGCTCCGGGTGCAGTGGGTGGGGAGGTGGCGGTCGGGGGGTCCGGGCCCGGAGCAGCGAGGAACGGTGGGGGGCTCCGAGGCCCCCGGGCGCGGCCGCAGGGGCGGGGCAGGGCGGGGCGGGGCGGGGCGGGGCGGGGCGGGGAGGGTCTCCGGGCGGCCGGCCCGGCCCACGCACCTCCTCGGCCTGCTTGCGCAGCGCCTTCTCCCGCTCGTACTGGGTGAGCAGCTGCTCGTTGTCCTCGCGCAGCAGCTCCAGCTCCACCTCGTGCTCCTGGTTCTCGCTGAGCACCGAGTCCAGGTTCTCCAGCACGTTGACCACGAGCGGCATGAGCTCTTTGACCACCTCCTCGTCGTAGCAGTGGATGAGGCGCTCGAACTCGCGGTAGATGGAGCCCGCCAGGCCCGACACCCGCTCCGACATCACCGAGCCGGAGCAGTAGTCGTCCTGGTACACCACCACGCCGCCGCCCTCGTCCATCTGGATCTCCATCATCGCGGCCACCGCCGCCGCCAGCGCGGCCCGCTGTCCGCCGGCGCGCACGCCCGCCCCGGCCGCCCGTAGTCCGCAGGCCGCGGCCCGTCGCCTCTGCCGCCGCCGCCGCAGCAGCAGCCGCTGTCGCCTCAGGGCTCGGGCGCCGCCGCCGCTGCTGCTGATGCTGCCGCCGCCGCTGCTGCTGCTGCTGCTGCCGCCGCCGGCGACGCTGCGCCCGTCAGTCAGCGGCCGGAAGTGCCGCTGCCCGGAAGTCCCGCCCGAGCCCGTGCCGCCGCGCCGCTAGGGGTCGCGCGGCCCGTGACGTAGCGGTAGGTCGCCCCCGAGACGGAAGGTCGGCCGAGCGGGGCCGCGGGCACTTCCGGTCTGGCGCATCGCCGACGCTACCCGCGGCGCCGGTCACCCTCCGAGGGTTTGCCCAGCTCCCCGGTGACCGCCACGCCGCAGAGGCTGTCGCGGCCGCCCGTCCCGCCCGCACGCCCCCCGGGGAGCCCCGGTGTCCTCGCCCCCCGTGCCACCGGCCGCCGGGAGTTTAGCTGCAGTGGCTGTTGGCGTGTGTCCCGGTGGATGCTAGTGTGCGTCTCGGCAGGCTGCGTATTCGCTCGCTCGCAGCCGCTCCAGGGGCTCTGCAGCCCGGGCGGTTCTGGTCCGCCCGCCGCCCCGCCCCTCCTTCGCAACTAGGGTCCCCTGGAACTTGCTGGAAGGACGTGGAAGCCCGAAGGCGGAGTTGCTGCGGACGGACTTAAGTTCTTTCCCTGGCATCTGAGGACAACGTCGGCCCACGGCTTAAAAACGCCCGCTGGGGCGCCTGGGTGGGTTAAAGCCTCTGCCTTCAGCTCAGGTCATGACCCCAGGGTTTTGGGCGTCGGGCTCTCTGCTCAGTAGGGAGCCTGTTTCCCCCACCTCTCTCTGCCTGCCTCTCTGCCTACTTGTGATCTCTCTCTGTCAAATAAATAAATTCTCTAAAAAAAAAAAAAAAAAAAATGCCCGCAGCCGGGGCCACACCGCTAGCGCCTAACGAAAGGCTGCAAGGTCGGGCCACCCTGACCGGTTCGCACACCCGCAAACGATGCCCTAAATACGGTGACACGAATGTTCCCCGTGACCCGATTCGTTCTGCGGGTGGGTGCGTGCCCGCCCTCTGCATCAGGAGGGACACCGAACTTTCGTCTCTGATTCAGACTGCGTGGATCTGGCCGCTACTGGGCAACTCGGACATGCCAAATGTCATTTCCCATCGGAGCCTAGACGTGTTACCGATCTCCTGGGAAATGCCGGAACACCGATAAGCCGATCCATGAAAGGGAGTCGGCCCAGCTATAGTCAGTAGTAAGCACACAATGCAGGATTACTAGGTTTACTCTCAAAATGAGCAGCCAGGACAGACTTCTGTCGGGTTTTCCCTGGTAAGTTACAAAGAAAGCTTATGAGTGTTTGGGGCTCATGTTTAAGACATGCTTCAGGCCTTTTCTCAGACACATGACCCCTTTGACTCCCTGAAGTGCCAACTGTAGCCCAGCAGCCCCCACCCTAAGACGCCAACGGACTTCGCCCCCAATGTTATTGCTTTTTATTACTAGCATAATTGGGTACGTTTACTTGAAATTGGCTAAAACAAAAGGACATTTTTAACAAGATGATAACACTAATTCCTGAGGCTTACCGAAGGGTGCAGCAGGTGCACTCAAAACTCAGGCAACCTAAGTTAGAACTTGCTTTAAAAAGAGACTGGTCTGGGGCGTCTGGGTGGTTCAGTGGGTTAAGCCTTTGCCTTCGCCCCAGGTCATAATGTCAGGGTCCTGGGATCCAGCCCCACATAGGGCTTCCTGCTCAGCGGGGAGCCTGCTTCCCCCCACCTCTGCCTACTGGTGATCTGTCTGTCAAATAAATAAAATCTTTTTTTTTTTAAATGCTGTTATATTTTTTTAAAAAGAGACTTGCTTTCAGATTTGTTAGGTAATGGGAAATACAAATTTTCTTCTCACTACAAGACCCTAAAATGTAAGATGAGAACACAGGTCTTAAAACGTTCCACTTTAGCCCGTCAGCGGATGGAGCACTGGGCTTCCAGGAGAGCACTTGCTGAGATGAGCGTTGGGTAATGTATGGAAATGTGGGATACTGTACTGGACACCTGACACTAACAGCTCACTGTATGCTAACTGGAATTTAAACAAAAATTTCTCTAAAAATGTCTAATTTAATTTGCTCGAGAGTCATCTAGGTCCCTGTAACATCCCTCTCAGTTCTTCCCACACTGAATTTTTTTTTTAAGACTTTATTTATTTATTTGACAGACAAAGATCACAAGTAGGCAGAGAGGCAGGCAGAGAGAGAGGAGGAAGCAGGCTCCCCAATGAGCGAAGAGCCTGATATGGGGCTCGATCCCAGGACCCTGGGATCATGACCTGAGCTGAAGGCAGAGGCTTTAACCCACTGAGCCACCCAGGTGCTCCCCCACACTGAATTTTGATGGCACTTCGTAGTCGCACATAAAACAGGAATGTCCTGTTCATGATCTCCAAGAATAACAAGGATCAAGGATATCAAGCCAGGAAATGAGCTGGATCACACAGGAGGAATATACCCCCTCACTGGGTTTGGAAAGTAATAACAAGTTACGCTGTTGCAAGACCAGTCTGTTTCTGGAGAAAGCAGAGGACATGAAAGGGCAACCCTTTCACTGCTGTTGGCTCCCTCACTGTAACCGACGTGCAGCTGCCTTGTTCTCGGACCTAAGAGGTGGCCATTGCCTAGCCCCTGGAGGCAAACGGGTTGGGACTCTGCAGGCCTGAGCTGGCCTATGGCTGGAGCAGCTCCTGCAAACCCAGCACGTGATGTTGCGAGTCTCGTCTGGCCCAGGTCCTGAGACAGGCTCTGCACTCAGACATGTTTTCAGATAACAAATGATGACGGAGTCAGGTAGTAAAGGTCAGGTGTTTGGGTTTTTTTGTTTTTTTAAATTTATTAGATTAAGTGTGCACGTGTGAGCAGAGGGAGGGGGGAGAGAATGTCCAGCACACTCCCTGCTGAGCATGGAACCTGACACGGGTCTCGTTCCCAGACCCCAACCAAGATCCTGACCTAAGCCGCGATCAAAAGTTGGAAGCTTAACCAGCCAACTGCCCCTATCAGTTTCTTTCTGACGTGCCGTTCTGGTGTTGGCCTTGGGCCAGCAGGAAGAGCGCTGTGCAGCCTGTGGGGCATGTTGTGTGTAGAGTGTCTAAGCAGGTAGTCCGAGCGGTTTCATCATCTTAGATCCACATACTGCGTGCAGATTCTGTCTGCTTTTAGGATATACAAAAATACCTAATAAATAAGGAAAAGATCCTCAATCTGTGCTTTCTGAACAGGATTTTAGCCTGCAGGCAAACCAGAAGCTGAGCACCCCATCTACTCCTTACCAGGCTTGTTACTAGAGTTTCAAAGCCCACTCAGACGCAAGTTCAATACCTTCAGTTCCTGTACAAATGGTGTAGGAGAAGAAACTGGCGTGTTCCTACTCATTCTACACAAAGCTAAATCTTTGAGAAGGAGATTAGTTTGGGCATCCTCTGGCTAAATGGAGGGGAAAAAAAAAAAAAGGCAAACCCATTCAGAGAAAAGCTGTCAGGAAGTAGCCGGGCTCAGGCACCGCGGACAACGGATATTGAGGAAAGCACACGTGCACATGCACACAAAGAACTGACAAAGACTTCGAGTATATGATTGCTAAGTTTAATTCAACGGTTATACCCAATCCTGCCTTGTAAAAAGAACAAAATTCCCCTATCAAAACTATATTGTGATGTGAGTACAGGCTTGTTTTTGATATAGCTCTAGAAAAAAGTTGGCACCAAATGCACATAAAAAAAGTTTTAAGGCTTAATAAAAATACAGGCTAATAATTTCAAAATGCAGCTTAGAGGTTGAGAACAGAATGCTAGGTTAATAAATTTCCAAACACAGGCAGTACCCGATGTATAGAGCATTTTCCAAATTATTAATGGCCACTTCCATCAGGCTCACAGGGGCAGAAAGTCCTCTCCTGCTTCTCTCAATGACCAGACTATGAGGCACTCTAAACCCAGTTCTGCGGCCCCAGGGAGGGAAGGCAGGAGAGAGGAGGGAGGGCATCTCTCCGCACCTTGTAGAGGTTTCTGCTAGTGTTCTCTGCCTCCATCCCCACCACTGCTCCCCAACCGCACCCGCGCCCCCTGCTGGTGGACAGGACTAGGTGGACAGCAAGGACAGGGCCGCAGCCATAGGGCCTGGCAGTATGAGGTCAGGACTCCTTGCAAGCCAATTTGGCATCCAGAGACCATTTTCTTGCATATTAAAAACCACAAAAAACATAGTAATAAATGGTAGTTCATTTCTATAATGAGAATGTTACATTGTTAAGCAAAAGTTAGTGTGTTTGGGCTTAAACCCTAACTACCATTTATGAGATTTCCTAACGGTGGAAAAATGTTCTGAATTCCAAACAACTTTCCTCTAAGTGGCCATCTGAAGGGTGGACGCAAGAAGTACTTGAGAGAGTCACATGGAAAGTCTCTAGCCTCCCAAGTGAACAGGGCAGTTGGAAGGAGGTAAACAAAGGGTCTTTGGTTGACAAAGCCACGTGCAGGTCCCCCAGCGTGCCCGGTGTAAGAGGCAGAGTTCGGCAGTGAGCTCCCGGAGGCACTTAAGTGTCTAGGTCACGGTGGGCGCATGGAAACACAGCGGTGTGGCTTTTCTCCATTTCCGTCATGATGCAGTATTTTCAGCACCCAGTGTTAGCTTGGGAGGCACTCACACCTGGACATCCCCCCACCCTAAGCCTGTCCTCTTGTTAACTGTTGGTGCAACATGATGAGGTGTAGGACTGAGACTGCTGCCCTGAAGGGTCCAATGGGGAGAAACTTTGCTGCTGGGACCGAGACACTGGCCAGCCCATTACCTCTGCCAACAAGCATCATGGAATCGGCCTGTTGAGCCTTCAGTGTCAAACTGGTCAATTTTCTGGACCAAGGTCTCCAGGCTCCTTCTGGAAACTGAGTATGGTCCAGAGGTTCCACAAAGCTTTATAAAGAGCAGGCAAGCAAAGTTTCTTCCTCTTGGTTGTACCTGAGCCAACTGCCTTTTTCCTAGAAAGGTGTCAGAAACAGGGCAGAGTCAGCAGTCACTTACGTAAAGCTGGTGTTTTAGAAAAGCCCTTCAGATATATTTAAAGATTCGAACTGAAGAACCCAAGGTTCTGAAGCGCCTCTTCTTCCCACAGTCAACAGGAGTAACGACACGTGAAGGGTCTGAGTCATCCCGTCGCCTGGATGCATGAGGACAGTTCTACAGATGCGGCGGGGGGGAGTGGGGTAGGTGCCCACGGGGAGAACTGCGGCTCGACAAGGGAACCGGCTGCAGCCCTGGACACGAGCGTGGGCCTCGAGGGAGGCCACTGAGGAAAAGCGGGAACAATTCACAGCAAAACCAGCTTGGGTGTAAAAGGCAGAGGTTCCTACGTAAGATCTGGCCAAGGTTTTAGGTGGCAGAAATGAAGTACCTCAGAGATCAGAGCACAAATCTTACTGTAAAGCATGAGACTGAGAGCGACTTTTTGGTTTTTGTTGACAGCTGCCGAGGACCAGCGGCCAAAGTGGCTCAGGCCGTGTGCAGAGGAACACACTGGGGCTGACCGGAAAGGAGGCAGCGGGGCCTGCAGAGGCCGTCCCAGGGACAGAAGCTGTCCCACGGTGAACGGGGTGAGGACCCCAGGGGCCAGAGAGCCCCGACCCCCAGCAGTAGTGTTTCGGCCTGTGCCTTGCTCCTCCGTCCTACAGCAACACACAGGTCGTTTCTTATTTTCTTGCCAAGGGTTTAAACGGAAACTGCTACCGTGCTAGTGACCCCCGGACCCCCGTCGACCAGCCCCACCCCACCAGGCCCCACCGTGGCCCCGCACCACCTGCCGCACGCCCCTCGCAGAACACCCTCCCATCTGCAGTTCCAAGTGAGTCCCGTGTTATCCCCACCAGGCCAGGTCTTGGCAGCCCGTGAGGTGAGGTCCCCCGGCTCCGCGATGGTGGTGGGGTCCGAGCAGCGGCTTCAGGGGCACAGCAGACCCTCTCCCCACCCGGCTCCTTTGGGCTAAAAGAAACTACAGTATTTGAAATCCTATCTCTCGGGGTCCTCGTCTGGCTACAGGTGAAGCAGCAGCCCCTCTTAGTAGAAGGAGATACTGGATTTGCCTCCAGGTGGATTGAGGACTTTGTTGTGAGAGCGTGGCCGCGGGCCCAACCTGGGCTCATGGCTGTCACCCGTGGGCATGGGCACCGGCTGTGGGGTGCGGCCCGCTTCTCCAGGGCCTCCCTTCTCACCCGCCTCTTCTCTGGGAGACGTGCTCGTTGCAGCTGCGGGACAAAGTCGGCATGCCATCCCGTTATAGGCCGCCCGGGACCAAACCGGCAAGGTGCGCGTACAGTGCGTGGCCTAGAGCAGCCAACAAGGCCACACCATGATGGGAAGAGGAGCGCACAGAGCCAGGCTTCCACCTCATCCCAAGGAGACTGACTGGCAGAGACCATTCTAGAACTGGGGACAATGCTGGGGCTTCATACTATAAACTCCTTGATAAATTCCTAATAAACCGATTATCCTACACACCTAAGGAACTCCACTCCTTTTTCTTCCACTTCAAGAATCAGTAACAAACCTTCTCAACTTGAACATGACAAGGAAGAGAAGGAGTTCATCTCAACTGGGGACCTAACAAGGCGAGGCAAGGCTTGCTGACACTCCCCGGACTTCTGGATGAACGAGTGTCTTGGTTAGGGGCTGAGGGAGTGGTGACCCACAGCACAGCCAACTAGGACAGCGAGGTGGGGCTCAGAGTCTGACCACCCCACCGCACCCCACGCCCCAAGGGCAGCTCTCCCACCGCGCAGGCCTCACGGTCTCTCTTCTCAGCCGGCACCTCTACTGCTCTCCTCTAATCCTCACTTCTACATCAGTGCTGCCTGGGCTACTGTTGGCCACAAATTCATTCCTGGCTCCAGATCCCTGTCCTTTGCTACCTGAGATCAGCTTCTAGAAGGGGTCCCTGGTCGTGGCCTGGGCTGATCACCAATGCCAAGTGAAGAAAGGCTGGTGGTGACCAGTTGGGAAGTTTTCACCCAAAATAACAGCCTACTTTTCTGGTCTTCTTCAAATACTACACATCCTCTTGGCAACAAACAGGACCTTGCTTGTTTCTGGCAAGGAATAGTCCCTCTCATCCTCTGGGGGCGTGGCGGCAACCCTACCACAGCACAGCGCTCGGGGGAAGGCACAGAAACAGCAGCTCACCTTTAGGGCCCGATCTGGGGTCTTCTCCTTCACATAAGAACACATGGTCCTGCAATGAGGCAAAACCCCAGGTCAGTAGGTGATTCACACGTTTTACCCTCATTCAAAAGGATGATGGAACTCAGGGCACAAACGGGCTTGTGTACATCTATGGTGGAGAGTTTCACCCCAGAGCGAAGCGGAGGGAACAGTGCCATGAGGCCCCGCAGCAGTGACGAGAGCTCCCCACCACCCCGACCTCAGCCACACACTCCCCACCACAGTCCCTCCGCCCCTTGGGCAGTCTGTAAAGCAAATCTCAGTATTTCGATTACCCGCAAATATCCAATTTAAAAATGTCCTTTAGGGGTGCCTGGAGGCCGGGGGCGCCTCAGACAGTTACGTGTCCAATTCTTGATTTTGGTTCAGGTCATGTTCCCAGCACTACACTGGGTGGACTAGAACTTGACAGTGAGTTCTGAGACTGGGAAGTGAGTTTTCCAACTCTGTTATTCACTGTTAACATGTCTGGCTAGTCACGAGTCCCTGAGGATTTTAGGATAGTCTTTCCACTTAAAAAAAAAAAAAGTGTTAAACCAAAAAACACCAAACACTATGGTAGGCACTTTGATAGGGACTGTATTCTTTTTCCTGCTTTTTTGTGGGGATGGGGAGGGAGGAGCAGACAGAGGAGCTCATGCAGACCCCCTGCTGAGCACAGAGCCTGACACGGGGCTCGATCTCACAAACCTGAGATCATGGCCTACACCAAAATGAAGAGCTAGACACCCAACTGCGCGGCCCAGGCTCTGACGGGGTTGGGATCATTTAAACCTCTTCTCAGTTGCCAGGACTCCTGACTGCCCTCCAGTGACTGCTGTGTGCAGTCCTCTGCTTCCTGTTACCCTGCCGACCCCGAGGCATCAGTTACCCGACAGCTGGTCTGATGTGGACCTGACCTTCTGACCAGAATCTGAAGGTGGGCTGTGATGTTCTGTAAGGACCCGCATTGCTGGCTGTCTCTTGCGACGGCAGCCACGGATGCTTATAGCTGAGCTCCAGGATTTTATGACGCGTCAGCGCGATGGTGGCATCGGCATTCCATTCCTCCTCCATTTTCGGCTGAGCACCCTCAGGACCGGGAAACTCCCTCAGCAGCAGCCCCCCCGGGATGCGACTCACGCAGAGATGCTGTCCTCTGCTCCAGCCACAAATCAAACTTTCTAAAAGTATTATCACAAGCCCCCAAACTCTCAATACTGGTTGAGTTTTAATCCAATGCGATTACTGTACTTACTGATGACGACTAAAAATACGGAAATTTTAGGTGTTCGATTCTACGAAGAGCCGCATGGCCCTTGGGCAGAGGAGAGCAGCAGCCTGTTGGTAGGGGCAGCCGCCTCCACCGGCACGCTGAGGCCAGTGTCCCCAGGCTTCATTCATCGCCACACCGGAGTGGGTTTCTGCGCTGACTCAGGGGAGCTGTGAAAGCCCATGACTAAGGACCACGCTCCGCAGAACCACGTCACCCCCTCCGCCTCTTCCCGGCAATGCACTGCAGCCGCCTCACAGCCGCACCAAGGAGTCCTTGACTCCATCTTTGTCTCTCTTCCTTCCATGTCAGCTAGCTGAATGTAGCCCCTACCTTGGGTTTGTTTGGGTGTGCCAGAGGAGAAGTGGCAGCAACTGGGGACCCAAAGATGTCACTGGTCTTCCCGCCAGGTGGGTTCAGACGCTGTCGAGTGTGCACAGGTGTGGATTCATCGAAGATGCCGCTTCCCTTCCCCCCTGCAGAAACAGTTCCATAACAGTGAGCACCCACGACAGCCCCCCTGAGCCACCCGCCGCCTTCATTACTTCAGAGACTCCCCTCGCAGGGACGCCCCAGTGCCAGTCCCTAGTTCGGGCCCACAGCGGGGGTGACCCGGTTGGTGAACCATACGTCAACATCAACCCGTTTATCAGGGGCCTGCTGGGACCGTCATTTCTGGAAGCGGACCTCGACGGGCCTCTAGCATTTCCTACTTGGGACTCCCTTAACCTTGAACTTGTGTTGTCCTATTAAAGGATCTTCTTCCTTAAACCCATGGAAAGTTCTTTATGTTAAAAGCAAAGAGCTGTTGCATTTTTTTTTTTTTTTTTTTTTAAAGATTTTATTTATTTATTTGTCAGAGAGAGAGTGAATGAGAGCGAGCACAGGCAGACAGAGTGGAAGGAAGAGTCAGAGGGAGAAGCAGGCTCCCTGCGGAGCAAGGAGCCCAATGTGGGACTCGATCCCAGGATGCTGGGATCATGACCTGAGCCGAAGGCAGCCGCTTAACCAACTGAGCCACCCAGGCGTCCCGAGCTGTTGCATTTTTAGACTAAATATGTAAGAAATGAATTCAACAACAAGCCAAGGCAAACCTGTCATCTGGAAAATAACACCTATTAGTCATTCTGCTGACCTCATTCTGGCTGCAACAACCAGTGACAACTAGACATGTCAGCAAATTACAGACATGTGACATCCTACAACGCAACTCTAAGTGATCTGATGAGCCATCATGGAAATATGCATCGAACGTGTAACTTCTCATAAGCTGATGAGTCTGGCCAGACGGCAAAGTCGACGCCCAAACGCCTCCGTGAAGCAGAGAGACGGCCACCACACACCCTGGCTGGCGTCTCTTCACTCGGCAACCGCCAGCACCTTTCTGTGGAGAGCTGTGCTAACAGAGCTGGGCTGCCGGTCATGGCCCTGGGCACCAAGGACTGAGAGTCTCACAAGGAGAAAGAAAGAGCATTCTGCTAACTAGCTAGCTAGATGGCCACACACGTTGGTTGGCCTTTCTGTGCCCTCAGAGGCTCAGCTGCAGAAAGGGCAGAACGAAAGGACCTGAGAGGCAGGTCCGGAGCTCAGGCACCAGACAGAACGATGCCAGGGACACAAATGCCCAACAGAGGTTCGCCGCGTCCCCCAGCACTGATGAAGAAGCGTCTCCTGGACGTAAACACCGCTCAGGGCAGGAGGGCAGAAGACAGTCCGTATGGCGAGCAGCGTCTCAATGTACATGGAGGGGGTTTTCTCACTTTGGGGCATCTGAGGAGGAAAGCAGTCACTCCACTGCCCCCTCCCTGAACGTGGCTCCCTGCGGACGGGCTGCGGGACTCAAGACTCCTCAGCATGTCCTTTCTCAGAGCTTCGTTTTCGAGGGCCCACATCCCAGGCAGTCACTTCCTGGCTGAAACAGCCCACGCGGCGAACAGAGAAACAGAGCCCGCAGGAACGACCCAGACGCCTCGCTCCCTGCGGGCCCACGGGGAAGGGCTCCATCAGCGGTTCATGCTCTCGTTTGCCTGCAGGGCCATCCTGAGGGTCCCCGTAGCCAGAGTGGACAGTAAAAACAGAGGGGCCTCTGGGACGCGGCCGCACGGGGACATGGAGCACAAGCCCAGCGAGGATGGGAACAGAGCAAGGGAAGAGCCCTTCTGGAGCAGGAGAACCGATCAAGAAGGTGCGGGGCTGCCTGTGCCAGAAACATGCGCTCATGTCATCTTTGCACCCACACACCTCACCTTCCAGGACCCACAGGCCCGGGCTGGAGATGCCCACACAGCACAATGCCAGGCTGCTGCTGGAGCCCGGGCAAGGGGCTCAAACCTTCTTGCCTCCATCTATCAACACTGAGGAGGTCGTTAAGTTAACAAGAGCACCGACCCTCGGGCCACGGGTGACATAAGGGAGTGAAAGCAAGTGAAGTGGGCAGAGCGGTGCCTGGCAGGGTCGGCCCTCAGGGATGCTGCTGGGCTGCCGTCAGCAAGAGCATCTCCACCACCAAGGGGGCAGAACTCCGGCTTCAGCTCACCCCAGACACTGCTGCTCCTGGTGGCGCTACAAAGGCTTAAATAAATCCTCTTTAAAAGGTGCATTCAGGGGCGCCTGGGTGGCTCAGTGGGTTAAGCCGCTGCCTTCGGCTCAGGTCATGATCTCAGAGTCCTGGGATCGAGTCCCGCATCGGGCTCTCTGCTCAGCGGAGAGCCTGCTTCCCTCTCTCTCTCTCTGCCTGCCTCTCCATCTACATGTGATTTCTCTCTGTCAAATAAATAAATAAAATCTTAAAAAAAAAAAAAAAAAGTGCATTCAGTTTTTTAAAAAGTGGAAAATAAAAGTAACTCAATTTGAAGTTTTTGGCTAAAGACACTGCTCATCAAAAAAATTTATTATTTTAAGATTTTATTTATTTATTTGAGAGAGAGAGAGAGATCACAAGTAGGCAGAGAGGCAGGCAGAGAGAGGGGGAAACAGGCTCCCCACTGAGCAGAGAGCTCGATGTGGGGCTCAATCCCAGGACCCTGGGATCATGACCTAAGCCCAAGGCCGAGGCTTTAACCCACTGACCCACCCAGGCGCCCCCGAAAATTATTTTTAAATTATAAAACATAACCCAAAACTTCTTAAGACTTAATAGTCACAGATAACAGAGAAGCCAAGGACCCCGGTAACTGGCACCTAGAGTGCACAGAGCACGACAGGCTCCCAGAACCCTGGGCATCCTCCCCACACCCCAGGTCACCAGACGCCCGCGCTCCCTGCAGACCACAGACTTGCTATCGTTGGTCCACTTTTACTGTGTATGTTCAACTCCAAACAACGTAGTTCTGCTTCTGTACGTTATATAAAGGACCCTGCAGGTCTCCTAGTCGACATTTTGCCTGGAAGATGAACTGAGGTTTGGAGAAGGAAAAGGTGCTGAATTTAGTCATAAATAAATTCTAGATAGGCTTTAAAAAAAATTAATTCCTAGAGAGAGACAGTGACAGAGAGAGAGAGCATGAGCGCGCACAAGCAGGAGGGGCAGGTGGACAGGCAGAAAGTCACCCCGATGCCACGCCCAGTGCAGAGCCCAACAACCTGAGCCGAAATCAAGGGTCAGACGTTTGACCGAGCCCCCCAGGCGCCCCCTAAGATACGCTTTCGTAAGAACCAAACTGCAGAAGACAGACAACATGCTGGCAGAGTGGGCAGCGAGCATCGCACACATGGTGGGGCACGCCGGGCCCGTCTCATGACCGGTCGGAAGTGGCTATCAGGATTTTAAACTGACCCAGCAATTCCATTTCAAGACACTTACCCAACGGATTTTTCAGGTTAAGTTTAGAGCATGAGCTCCGGGATCAAAAGGCCCCTGGTGCCACTGGCTAGGAGTGAGCTCCAGGGGTGGCAGTGACCCACCCCAAGCCTCTGTTTCCCTCTCTGCCCAGGGGCCCCCCACACCTACCTCCTAGGGGGTGGAGAGGCAGCCAAACGAAAACACAGAAAGCACTGAGCACAGTCCCTAGCAAATGTGGAACTGTCCACACGTCTCCAGCACCAGAGTTAGAGCAGCGAGAACAATCTGGAAGATGTGAGCCAGGCAGCCAGCAGAGCCCGCTCAAGAAGAGTAAAGAAACGGGCGCCTGGGTGGCTCAGTGGGTTAAGCCGCTGCCTTCGGCTCAGGTCATGATCTCAGGTTCCTGGGATCGAGTCCCGCATCGGGCTCTCTGCTCGGCAGGGGGCCTGCTTCCCTCTCTCTCTATCTGACTGCCTCTGTCTACTTGTGTTCTCTGTCTGTCAAATAAATAAATAAAATCTTTAAAAAAAAAAAAAAAAAAAAAAAAAAAAAAAAAAAAAGAAGAGTAAAGAAACAATGGGGGGGCATCTGGGTGGCTCAGTGGGTTAAACCCTCTGCCTTCGGCCAAGTCATGATCCCAGGGTCCTGGGATCGAGCCCCACATAGGGCTCTTTGCTCAGCCGGGAGCCTGCTTCCCTTCCTCTCTCTGCCTACTTGTGATCCCTGTCTGCCAAATAAATAATGAAAAAAAAAAAAAGAGAGAGAGAGAGAGACTGAGTATGACAACCCTTGGCGAATGCTCAGTGACGATCACGGGCTCAGTCACTCCCATCACCCCCCAGTTGCGCCCCCCCACCCCCATCCTGGACCCATTTCTCAATCAAGCCTTCTCATCAGAGGGCAGGGGGCACACTGCGAGCTTTCCCTTTCAGCCTTCCCTTGAGAATTCATCACAGACTGTTTGCCAAGGGCACTTGCCAGGACAGAAAACAAACCCCAAAGACAAAACAGCCGCAGAAGCAGGAACCCGGCACAGGGAGTGAGTTCAGCGGCCGTTGCCGCATCTTGTGACCGTGCACCACACAGAGGCTCTCTATCTCTCCGCTCAAGAGGGGCCCAGGCTGCCGGCTGGAGAACCTGAGGCCGAGGGTCCACAGAGGGGCAGTGCCCCAAGCTGCCACGCTCTCCAGGGAACCCGACCCACCCCAGAGGCAGCTCTGGACACAAGGAGCCCACAGCCAGCTGGGACGGAGCTGACATATGGTGGCTGTCCTGATGTCGCTGATACAAAGGGTGTATGGGGCTGACCATGCCGGCCCCACACCTGTAAGGTGGACGCGACAAGGGTGTTCCTCACTTTTAAGAACCACCTGTTTCTACTGTATCCCAAACTTTAACCCTCCACCCACCCCAGCAACCAAACCCCAAACTAGCTTTTGAACCTAATGCCTTTGCTGCCCTGGGTTAGGTCCCTGGCACAGGGCAGGAGCCTCGCGAGCTTCGGCTCTGCAGGACTGACCTGCCGGAAATACAAAGTCCTGTGTCGGGCCTCTCACAACCTTGTTTTCCCTTGGGGACACAGGACAGGGAGAGCTCCTTGGCGAACTATCCCCATGCGGTCGGTCACTCAACTGGGGAGCCTACCGGCCAAGAAAAAGACTTTTCTAAGATTCTTTCCCACTGTGACTACTGCAAGGGGGACTGGCACTAAAGAACTACATGGACGGGGTCATCCTTTATAGAGCTCTGATCCCAGTGACGATCTGAATCAGAAGAACCTCCCTCTGAAGAACATTTAAAAGCACAACTTGCACACAATTTCTGGCACTGCAAGGACCCACTGGAGAACTGGGAGGGCCTACCTGTTGGGAACCAGAATCCCAGCATCCGCCCCTGTGACCTCAGTGCCTGGAAATCAGCCATGGTCTGGTGGCAGAGGGAAGAGGATTCAAGAATGACTGAGCTGGGGCGCCTGGGTGGCTCAGAGGGTTAAAGCCTCTGCCTTCAGCCCAGGTCATGATCTCAGGGTCCTGGGATCGAGTCCTGCGTCGGCTCTCTGCTCAGCGGGGAGCCTGCTCCCCACCCCCTCTACCTACTTGTGATCTCTGTCAAATAAATAAATAAAATCTTTAAAAAAAAAAAAAAAATGACTGAGCTGGGAACGCCTGTGGGACACAGCCAGTGAAGCTGCTGCCTTGGGCTCAGGTCATGATCTCAGGGTCCTTGGATCGAGCCCCGTGTTGGGCTCCACACTCAGCCAGGAGTCTGCTTTTCTCTCTCCCTTTGCCGCTCCTCCTAATTGTGCACACTCTAAATAAGTGAAATATTAAAACACTCGGGGGCCCTGGGTGGCTCAGTGGGTTAAAGCCTCTGCCTTTGGCTCGGGTCCTGATCCTGGGATCAAGCCCCACATCGGGCCCTCTGCTCGGCAGGGTGCCTGCTTCCTCCTCTCTCTCTCTCTCTGCCTGCCTCTCTGTCTACTTGTGATCTCTGCCAAATAAATAAATAAAATCTTTAAAAATACATATAAAAAGCAAACAAAAAAATTAACAAAACAAAACCGTCCTTACATTCTAGAACTCTGACGGCAAGGGATAACCTGCACCAGAAAACATTTGAAAAGGCTGACATGAAGAAATTAAAAAATGTTATCAGAAGAACAGCAGAAAGAGGACAGACAGAGGCCAAAGGACTGATGACTCACAAAGGCCATACCTGGAGGGTTGGTTCTTTTAGGGATGTTCTGAGGCTCTTCAGTTGGTCCAAAAATATTAGATGCCATCCTATTGGGCCTGCTGGAAGGAACAGCTTCTTCTGGACTTCCAAAAAGATTGCTAGCCTCTCCTCCCGGGGGCTTCATGGCCCTAAGAGCAGAGAGCACCCGAGACTCACAGATCGCCCTGATTCAGTGTGCATCCGTCTGACCCGCTCCCCTCTGTCCTGCGCCCTGGCCTCACCCATCTGCCCAGCCCCTGAGCACTTGTCGCCAGAAGCTGGTGCCAGATCCCGTGCCCAAACGGTGGGTGACAGCAGGTTGTGCGCCTGCAGCAGCTTTACTTGCTGGGAAAGCCAGTGCCACAGGTGCACGGGGCTCTAGTGTTCCCATCAGTGATGCCACTAGCCCTGGGTCTTAGTAGAACCCCTAAGACCCCTTTGGAGAAACAAAGCTCGTATCAAGTCTGGGGTCTCTGTCTTGGAAAGACAGCCTCACAGCAAAGGACGTAGCCAGAGTTGTTTGAAATGACCAAATGGTTAAGTTTAGGTGGTGGAAATGCAGTATTTCTTACATTATTGTGTACTTTAGCTTTACTGTACTTTGAAAACAAGGGAAGAAAGCAGCACAGTGGCCTCGTTACCCAGGAAGGGACAGTGGCAACGCAGTGGGCGGTAGGGTCCCCCCACCTTGCAGGGGTCATGGAGATCCTACAGGCTGCCCCAATAGGGTCTCGAATAAGGGGACTGAGAATGAAGAGATAATTCTGATAAAAACAGAACCCACAGTGGCTCAGTGTGGCCTTCGCCAGGCTCCCCATCAAGGGCACTTGCCTCCAGGACACAAATTACAGACAGCTCAGAACTGACTGCGAGGGGACGCGCTGAGTCCTCTCTTGTACCCCCCAGCGTTCTAGTAAACGGTGAAGGACACACATGGGGCCAGAGGGCTTGTGACAAAGAGCCACAGAGACAGCTCGAGGGGACAATGGCACCAGCAGCAGCAGGAAGACAAAAGCCACTCTCGCCTCCAGGTCCAGAGCCTCCGC